>NC_133620.1:279727862-279890362 GCF_048593235.1 Sminthopsis crassicaudata | reverse complement strand
CTCTTCCCTCTGCCCCCAGGGCTGCAGAAATGGAGTGAGACTCCCTCCCTTGCTTTCTGTTCTGCATTCTCCCAGGAGGCCCATTTCTGTCACATAATGCTTAAAGGCTTGGCTGCCTGCCCTACCCCACCCCTCCATATTTTAAGAGCCACTTCTTTTGTGTTTTGGACTGCTGCTGTCCCCCACCCTAATATTAGCTTCCTCAAAAGGGGTGTGGTGTGTGTGTGTGTGTGTGTGTATGTATGTATGTGTGTGTGTAAGTAAAGCCGATGGAATATTGGCTCTCCCTGAATCTCAAGGTCGGTCATTAAACAGCCAAATATTCCTTTGGCAGCTTTGTAGGATAAACGCTCCTTCCTGACTTACTTCATCCTGGGAGCAGGGCCCAAACTGGGGGCATGCTCCTTGGGATGCCAAGGATTAATGAGATGCCATGTGAGAATGCATGCTCTCCTTCTGGACAGTCTTCTGATTCATACAGAATTAAAGACTTTCTAGTAACAGTTCAGCAATCTTCTACCTTCAGACTCTCCATAGGGGAAAAAGGAGAGTCAACTCTTGGGCACCTCCAGGCACTTCTGCTTTCTAGAGGTTTGAAAACCTTTCCCTTTCCTTGCTCTCTGGTTCCATAAAACTCACAAATCGGGTCATACATGTAAGATATGTACTATCTTTATAATATGTACATAGAATGTCTAAACATATGTGACATGATCTATAATGCCAGATTTGGCACAAAAGTTGGGGTCCAGAAATGTGAAGAATTCACAATGGCCATTCTCTTTGACAAAAGGTAGGTTTATTTAGGCGAAAAGGTTACAAACAAAATGAAGAGATACAATAAACATCAGGAATAGTAAATATGAAATAGAGTTGGGAGACCATATATCTAAGAGACAGTGGAAATCACAATTACCAGTAGAAAGGGAGCACTCCATGAGGTTGGGGCATTAGCTGGCAAATTAAATCCTAAAAGGGACTTAGCACCCTAGAAGAGTCAGCCAAAAAGAGAAGTGGGATAGGGAAGCATAGTGGAGTTAGGGGAGATACCATCTGGCATGGGGAAAGGGGAAGGGGAAAGATACCACAAGGTAGCCATGGAATGGCCCACAAGTAGATTTTATAGGGAAAATTTCTTTTCTTTTCTTTTTTTTTTTTTTTGCTGAGGCAGTTGGGGATAAGTGACTTGCCCAGGGTCACACAGCCAGGAAGTGTTAAGTATCTGAGGCCTAATTTGAACTCAGATCCTCTCAACTTCAGGGCTGGTGGTCTATCCACGGAGCCACTTAGCTGCCCCTTATAGGAAAAATTTAATCTCAGGGACATGACTGGGATTTCTATAGAGGGTGGGTCTCAGGAGTTTGACATAATTTGGATTTCAGACTAGACCACCTCCCCAAAGGGTGGAATCATGGAGCTAAACTGATCTCTATCAGAGCGTTCTTCTGCTTGCCGAAGGATCAATTCCTCTACTAACCATACCTCTACCATAGAAGACTTCATCTTATAGCTAGGTGGCTCATGGAGAAACATTAACATATGTCTCTGGAATTTTGTTCCTCATCTCCCACCCCACCTTGAAGTTTCAGACTTAAGGGGAAGAGGAGAAACAGCTGGTGATGAGGCTGGCCATTCTCTCCTTTGAGACATATGGTAAAGTGTTACTAGAATTATATCTCTTTGTTTCCTAAAAATCTGGGGCATAATTGGTTCAGAACATGAAGCTGCTAGCTTCTTTGATCACTGTTCCTTTAAGTCACTGGTTTAATTCCTTCCCATCAGCTGCAGGTTTCATAGAAGACCATCACAAATAATGAATAGCAAGCAAACCCATTTACCCAATGAACAGCACATAGAAATTGGAGAAGTTATGTAGATTAGAATATAATAAAAGTAAACTAAGTAAATTAGCTCTCCCTCTGGGGTGTGAGATATCTCATCTCAATCAAGAGAGAGGCCCTGATCTCCCTGGAAGTCTCTAGGGAGGAAAGCTGAAAATCAGGGATGTGTTGATGAGCCAGCTACCCCCATATGCCTGCAAGGGAGTATTTTTCTTTCTTCTCCCTGGAGTCAGTCCTGAAGATATTCAAAAAGCATGTGTTTCTCTCTCAAAGAAGGAATGAAGAAAGTCTCTCCAAAGTTCTCATGTCAGTGCCACCTGTGACACAGGTATACAGTGTCATGTCAGCATTGTTTCCACTAATTAGGAGAGTTTCAGGCAAAATGCTACAGACAGAGTTGTAAATTCAGGTTATATATATAATACACTGGATCAGATTTGGAACTGGTAGAGATTTCAAAAGCAATCTAATCCAAACTCTCCTCATTTTACAAATGAAAAAACTGGAGCCCAAGGAGATTAAATGATTTGTAAGTCTATAATCTTTCATACAAGTATACTCATATAAAAACACCTGACACAGTGTATGGGGAATATAGAAGAATAAGACCCACTTGATGTGATTACTTATATTACTATAGGATACTTCATTTTGCTAAAGGATTCTCCATACTAGAAGCCCTTTAAAAACCCAGCTCCTCTTAGCAAAAACAAGATGCAAATTGTTTTTAATTTATTTATATAATAATATAACACATGTAAAGTGCTGTTCAAACCTTAAGGCACTATATATGTATACTAGCTATTATCTAGCTTTTTAAAAAATCAATTTAGACAATTTTGCAAGAATTTGTCTCTAGTAAAAGGTGAGGATACCTTTAAACAATTAAATAAAAAGGAATTTCCAGAGATTGAGGGCATGTGAAATAATGAAATGGTCATAGGCAGAGGCTGTGTATATTTTTTTTTAATAGAGGAGATTATCATTTGTTTCTGAATGATGTAGGTATTTTGGCCCACGGCTTTAAGAGAATTCAGTTGGATAGTTGATAAAAAAAAGTATTAGGCATCTACTATAAATATTGTTCTGTGAGAAATGCTGGGGAAAATATGAAAAGAAATAAAACAGCTCTGTCCCTCATGGAGTTTACAATCTAACTGAGTAGTTTCTGGATACATGCAGAGCTATGTAGAGGCATTAGCCAACCCCTCTCTTTCAGTCATTGAAGTCTACTGGCAAGACAACAGTCAGATAATTGGTAATGGTTGGGATGCAGTGAATGACCTTGGCTTCTTTGAAGCCTGACCAAACTTGAAGCCCTCTATAGCACCTGTTTCAGCCACCATCATATCTGTTGAAACAGATCTTCTCATCTGCCTATTCCACCAGAGAAAATTTTCACATGTTTGGGATAGACATTCCTCTAACTCACCACTAGGTCTGAAGTCTGATTGTTACCCTCAACCTGATTTAGTCCATCTACTGAGATAGTTTTATTGGTGAGCATCCACTGCTCAAGCTACAGTTTATTAGAGACACAGGTGAAACTTGATTCAGAAGTGTATATTAAAAGTGGTTGAGCAGCCCTGAAAAAGGCAAGCCTTCATACCAGAGGTCCTAGTCCTTCCTTGGAGAAGGTTGTGAGGGAACTCTGAGGGAGGTATAAGACCTTCCAGCCCAGCAAAGGAACCTTCTGGTGTGTCTGGTTTGGCTCCCTATCCCCCCTAGGGTCATCTCAGCCTTCCTGAGAAGTCTGAATTACAACCTGTGTTGTAATTAAAGCAGAGTAATACAAAGTAGCAAGGAAACATCTGCACACAATAGCAAGTTGTTTATGTGGTCCTACATGCACAATATACAGTTAGTGCTCATGCAGTGTTCTGTAGTTATAGAAGAGGCTGAGGGACTCTTGAAGAAACAAACTCCTATTTTGACGATCTTCATGAGTTCCACCCATTCACTTCTCACCCCTGATTAAGATTTAGGCTAGTACCAAAATCCTTCAGTGAGCAGGTCTGGACACTCCCTGAACATTCTATATTCTCCACACAGATAAGCATAATAATAGAAAGATGCTAACGTGTCCAAAGGAGGTGTCAAAATACAGTAAGAACGTGAGAAGAGAGAAAATCCTAAAAGATTTCTATATCATCTATAAATCTACTATAAATCAACTATGTATATAAAACTATATATATATAATCAATTATAAATCTACTATAAAACTATAGAGAGGAAATAACTGTGTGGAAAGCAAGGATTTTGAAAAGTGAGGAGGGAGTGCATTCCAAGGAAGGAGAATTGACAGTGCAAATATATGGAGAAAAAAGGGAGAAATTGACTTCAGGAACAGCCAGTTTTAGAGTTTGGTTAGAAGCAAAATTCATGAATAAGAAAAAGAAAAACTGAAATGTAGTCTAGGGCTAGATTGTGAAGATCCATCACTGCCAAGCTAAGGATTTTACCCTGGAAACAATAAGGATCTTCTGAAAAATTTTGAGCAAAAGAGTGACATAGTTAGATTTGTTCCTTAGAAAGATAACTTTGGTTCATGACCTAGGCATAAAGAATGAGATTATAAATAAATTAGAAGAACATAGGATAGTTTACCTCTCAGACCTGTGGAAGAGGAAGGAATTTGTGACCAAAGAAGAATTAGACATCATTATTGATCACAAAATAAAAAAATATTGATTATATCAAATTGAAAAGTTTTTGTACAAACAAAACTAATGCAGAAAAGATTAGAAAGGAAACAATAAACTGGGAAAACATTTTTACAGTCAAAGGTTCTGATAAAGGCCTCATTTCCAAAATATATAGAGAATTGACTCTAATTTATAAGAAATCAAGCCATTCTCCAATTGATAAATGGTCAAAAGATGTGAACAGACAATTCTCAGATGAAGAAATTTAAACTATTTTTAGCCATATGAAAAAATGCTCCAAGTCATTATTAATCAGAGAAATGCAAATTAAGATGACGGAGATACTACTACACACCTGTCAGATTGGCTAGAATGACAGGGAAAAATAATGCAGAATGTTGGAGAGGATGTGGGAAAACAGGGACACTGATACATTGTTGGTGGAATTGTGAATATATCCAGCCATTCTGGAGAGTGATTTGAAGCTATGCTTAAAAAGTTATCAAAATGTTCATACCCTTTGACCCAGCAGTGTTAATACGGGCTTATATCCCAAAGAGATCTTAAAGAAGAGAAAGGGACCTGATTGTGCAAGAATGTTTGTGGCAGCCCTCTTTGTAATGGCCAGAAACTGGAAACTGAGTTGATGCCCATCAGTTGGAGAATGGCTTAATAAATTATGGTGTATGAATGTTATCAAATATTATTTTTCTGTAAGAAATGACCAGCAGAATGATTTCAGAAAGGCCTGGAGAGACTTACAAGAACTGATGCTGAGTGAAATGAGCAGGACCAAGAGATCATTATATACTTCAACAATAATACTATATGATGATCAATTCTGATGGATGTGGCCCTCTTCAACAATGAGATGAACCAAATTAGTTCCAATAGAACAGTAATGAATTGAACCAGCTACACCCAGTGAAAGAACTCTGGGAAATAAGTATGAACCACTACATAGAATTCCCAAGCCCTCTAATTTTGTCTGCCTCCATTTTTTATTTCCTTCACAGGTTAATTGTACACTATTTCAAAGTCCAATTATTTTTGTATAGCAAAATAACTATATGGACATGTATACATATAGAGCATTTAACATACTTTAACATAATTAACATGTATTGGTTGACCTGCCATTTGGGGGAGAGGGTGGGGGAAAGGAGAGGAAAAATTGGAACAAAAGGTTTTACAATTGGTAATGCTTAAAAATTACCCATGCATATATCTTGTAAATAAAAAGTTATAATAAAAAAAAGAAAGATAACTTTGGTATTGAATACTGAAATTAGGAGAGAGTATTATGGAGACTGAATGTGGATCATAACATAGGTCATCTCTGAGGTACCACTTCATACCTCTCAGATTGGCTAAGATGACAGGAAAAGATAATCATAAATGCTGGAGAGGATAGGGAAAACTGGGACACTAATACATTGTTGGTGGAGTTGTGAACTGATCCAACCATTCCAATTTAGAAATATCCCCAAATGGCTTTCAAACTGTGCATACCCTTTGACCCAGCAGTCTCTTTATTGGGCCTGTATTCCAAAGATATTATAAAAGAAGGAAAAAGACCCACATGTGCAAAAATATTTGTAGCAGTCCTTTGTGAAATGGCAAGGAATGGAAAACTGAGTGTATGTCCATCAGTTGGATAATGACTAGATAAGCTATGGTATATGAATATAAAGGAATATTATTGTTTTATAAGAAATGATGAGCAGAATGATTTCAGAAAGGCCTGGAGAGACTTATGTGAACTGATGCTGAGATGAGGAGAACTGATGAGGAGAACCAAGAAAACATTATATACAGTCACAACAAGATGATGTAATGATCAACTGTGATGGACTTGGCTCTTTTCCAATGAGGTGATTCAGGCCAATTCCAATAGACTTGTGATGGAGAGAGCCATCTTCATCCAGAGAGAGTACTATGGGGACTGAATGTGGATCGTAACATTATATTTTCACCTTTTGTTGCTGTTTGCTTACTTTTTTTTCTCTCACTTTTATTTCATTTTAAATCTCATTTTTCTTGTGCAGCATGATAAATGTGGAAATATGTTTAGAAGAATTGCACATGTTTAGCCTATTACTTGCTGTCTAAGGAGGAGAAAAGGGGGAAAGGGAGAAAAATATGGAACGCTATGCAAGGGTGAATGCTGAAAACATTTTGAAAAAAAAAAAAAAACTATTGTAAAAAAAGCCAATCTAGAGTGAACAATATTGTGGGCTTCAGTTAGGTTGTGGTCATGTGAATGAAGAGAAGGGGATGCATGTGTAGGGGGTATGTGTTACCCATATAAGTTAGGGATGACCACAAAGATTGCCTAAATAATACAATCCACTTACACTATACTTTCTAAGGGAGATTCTGGTTCCTTCCTGAAGGACAGCAGGAAAAGGGACCCTAAGGTTAACTATTCTGTTTTCCTCTGAAAGAGGGAAAGCCAAAACAAGATTAATTTCTATCTGCCCCTAAATATGACTTTATTAGGAAAAAAAAAACTTTTAGGATCCAGCTATCTTTGTCACTGTCCTATAAAGAGAAAAAATCTACTTCAGTAACTTTTCATCCTTTCATCAAATACTAGCTATATAAAATACCATCATAAATATTATAAATTATATATAAATCCATTTATCCAAGCAAATTGTGAACAGAAATCAGAGAAGTTGTACAGTTTAGAAGAGAAGAGAAAATACTGAGTGAATTCTCTCAACTGGAGAGAAATAATTCAGATTAACTAATAAAGAGAAGTTTTAATATCTCACAAGAAAAATACCCTAAGAGACAAGCTAAGAATCTGGAGCATTTTGAACAGCTGGTTTTCCTCTCCATGCCTTCTTCTAATCTTTTGTTTTTCTTTCTAATCTGACCTGGGGTTTTTTCCTCAAGAAGAGAATCTAGAATTGTATGTCCTCTATCAAAGTAGGGATGAAGAAGACTTCTTTTCCTTAAAGTTTTTGATTCAACACTGCCCCTCACACAGACATATAGTAGGTAGTCATTTTTTCCCACCAATCCAAAATTATATCTAAGCAGCAGAAGTGAGGGAACTTGGCAGTTGATTGAATATGAAAAATAAAAGATCTGATGCTAAACTTTCAAATCTTGATGACTGGAAAAGTGGACTGTATTATCAATTGAAGAAGGGGATTTGGGAGGAAGGAAGGATTTAGTGGGGAAGATAATGAGTTCAGATTTGGATAAATTATTTTTGAGTTCTCACAGAATGTCCAAGGGGGAGACATCCTACACACAGTTGAAGATGCAAGCCTAGAGAGCTCAAAAGAGATTTTGGAAGGAGAGATTTGGGAACCATCTGCTAAGAACTGATGGTTGAATTTATAGGAGTTAATGAGATCACCAAGGGTGAACATATAAGAAAAAAAGAGAATATGGTCCCATTCAGAGCCTTCAGAGTTGCCACACTTAGGAAAATGGATGTTAAATTCTTATCAACAGAGTCTGGAAAGGATAAGACAGATAAGTTAGAGGGAGCAGAAAGAAGTCACATCATAGAAGCTAAGGTAGGAAAAATTAAGAAGAAGGAGTGTTCAGCAGTATTCTAAAGCAGGAAATTCAAGGCAGGGAATGAATGAGAAAAAAAAGGTCTTTGAATCAGACAACAGTATTACTGATTATTAAGAAATGGCTTCAAAAGAAGTGATAGGAGAATTCAGATTGCAAAAGGCTTAGAAGTGAGTGGGTGGTGGTGAGGGCAGCCAGTAACTTTTTTTTTTTTTTTTTTTTTTTTTTTTTTTTTTTTTTTAAGAAGCAATAGGGATTAAGTGACTTGGCCAGGGTCATACAGCTATTAAGTGTGAAATATTTGAAGATAGATTTGAACTTAGATCCTCTTAACTACAGGACCCAAACTTTATCCACCATGTCCCAGTTTATTCATTTTTATGAGGTTAGTAGTAAAAGGGAGGAGACATATAAGATATTTTTCTGACTTGAGAAATTGTCAGGATCAAGTAAAGGGTACTTTTTTTTTTTATTCTGTTTTAATGATAGGAGTGACCGGAGTGTATCTCTGGGCAATGGAGAAGGAGCCCAAAGGGAAAAACTGAAAAGAAGAGAAAAAGGCTGAATAGTCAGTTTTGAGGCAGCTGCAGTCAAATCCTGCTTCACATAATTACTAACTATATGGCCCTGGACAAATTCTATCACCTTTCTCAACTTCAGCTCCCACATCTGCAAAATAGGGATCAAAATAATATGTACCACAAAGGGTTGTTGATGAGAAGTTTAAATGCGATTTTATATATATATATATATATATATATATATATATATACATATATATATACATATATATATGTATATATATATATGTATATATATATATACACATATATATACATATATATGTATATATATGTATACATATATATATGAAGTGTTTTGAAGACCTTAATACTTTATATTAATGTTAATTATGGGTGCCATAGACAGCAACAGCATCTGTGGGGTAGGATATAGGATATCTAGGTCACAAGTAGAATTATTAACCTCAGAAATACAATAAGACTAGTATATTCTGTAAGACTGAACCAAAGAAGGGGAGGACCCCAGTCACAGAGAAATTGTGATTCAAGGAAAACTGAATTTGGAATCAGGGACAGAAATTCAAATACTACTTTTGTGATCTTTAGAGAATTAACCCCTGTGGCCCTCAGTTTCTGGTGGCAAAAGCAGCCATAACAGAAAGCAGTGGAAACTTTGAGAACTCTCAGCTTAGAGATTGTAAGGGAATTGAACAACTGTTTATAAAGAGATTACAGAGGATGCTTTGTTGACAGTGGCTACAGGTGCTGACTGGCAATTCTATTGCCCATATGTAGTTCTGGATCCCAGTTCCAGGGTAGAGAGGAGCATAGGGCCCTGGCCATAATACCAAAGTAGAAAAGAGAGCTGGCATGTATAGCTGCAGGGGAGCAGGAGTCTTTCCTTGTTAAAAACCAGGATAGTGGTGACCATACCTCTCCCAGGATCACACTGCCTTGGAAGTACTAAAAACTTGCAGACCTCCAAAACTAGCTCTGAGAACAGTAATACCAAAAAAAAAAAAAAAAAAAAAAAAAAAAAAAAAAAAACCTGCTGCTCATCATGTTGTCTTTCCTCTCCCAAGTAAGCAGAACTCAACTTTAATATGATGTTCAAAGTCAAGAAATAGACTGGGAAAATGAAGAACAAAAACTAAAAGAAAAAGAATTTTACAATAAAAAGCTACTACAGTTTAAGGGAAAACTAAGATCAAACTCAGAAGACAATGAAAAAAAGTTGCAAAAAAAGCCTCAAAGACAAATTCTTATCAGATTCAAGCCTAACAAGAATTTCTGAAAGAGTAAAGAGACAAGAATGATTAAAGAAAAATGAGAAAAGAATCAAAGTGATGCCCTTCCCCGCCCCTCAAAATGAAAAGAGAATTAATTAATAGCTTGGGAAAAAAAGGCCAAAAAAATCACTGAAGATAATAGCACTTTAAAAATTGACCCAATAATAAAAGAAGTACTAAAATTAAGTCAACAAAAGAACTCCTTAAAAAGTAGAATGAATCAAATAGAAAGTAGGCACAAAAATTCATTAAAGAAAAGAATTCCTTAAAAAAGCAAAATTGCCAAATGGAAGAAGAAATACAAAATCTCACTGAATAAAATAATTCCCTAAAAATTAGAAAAAGGAAAGAGAAAGCTAATGAATCTATGAGATATAAAGAAACAATAAAATACAGTCAAATATATTTTTAAATGGAAAAAATGTGAAATATCTTATTGGAAAAAACAACTGACCTGGAAAATAGATTGAGGAGAACAAATTTAAGAATTGTTGGACTAACTGAAATTCACAATCAAAGAAATAGCCTAGATTTATCTCCTGAAAAAATCCCCAAATGAAAACTTTCAGGAATATTATCAACAAATTCAAGAGCTTCCAGGCAAAAGAGAAAATACTTCAAGCAGCCAGAAAAAAGAATGTAAATATTCTGAAGTCAACACTCAAGATTTAGTGACTTTCATGTTAAAGGATTAGAGGACTCCAGACATGATATTTCGGAAGGCAAAGGAGCTTTGATTGCAGTCAAGAATAACTTACCTGAATATAACTCTTTAAAAGGGAAAGTGGATATTTAATGAAATAGAAAATTTTCAAGCATTTCTGAAGAAAAGACCAAAGCTAAATAGAAAATTTGACATTTAAACACAAAATTCAGGAGAAGAATTAAAAGGTAAACATAAAAGAGTAATCATGAGGTGGCAGCTAGGTGGTGCAGTGGATAGAGCACCAGCCCTGAATTCAGGAGGACCTGAGTTCAAATATGGTCTCAGACACTTAACACTTCCTAGCTGTGTGACCCTGGGCAAGTCACTTAACCCCAGCCTCAGAAAAGGGAAAAAAAAAAGTAATCATGAGAAACTTAATAAAGTTAAACTATTTACATTTCTATATAGAAGAATAATATTTGTAAAACCTAAGAACTTATTATTTTTAGGGTAGTTAAAAAGAGGTATAGACATAAAGAGCATGGATATATCAATTGTTTGGTAATTATGTCAGCAAAAGTAAATGGATAAGAAAGAAGGATTCACTAGGAGAAGTGGGAAGGTAGAGATAGAACAGGGGAAATTTTTCTCATATAAAAAGAGTTGCATAAGAAATACTTTTACCACTTAGGGTACATACACACAACACAAATTACATATATATATATATGTACACATCTGATTGCAGAGATTATTTTCACTAAACACTGTGTGGTTATATCCAAAACCTAAAAATGAAGGATGAATGAAGAGTTTGCTGATAGGCCTAGAAATAGAATAGACAAATGGAAAAAGTGTTAGTTCTGAAGACAAAGGACTTGGCTTCCATTCTCATCTCTGACACTACCTGTGTCATTTAGCCTTAAATTCTTTATTTGATTAGAAGAGATGGCCTTCGGAGTACCTTCCTACTTTAATCTGTGATTCCTTCTTCTTTCCTTCCTCCCTCCCAGCCTTCCTCCTTCTCTACTTTCTCCCTCCCTCCTTGCTACCTTATTTCTTCCCTCTCTCCTTCTTCCCTTTTTCTTCCCTCCCTCCCTTTTCCCCTTCCTCTTTTCTTACCTTTTTTCCTTCTTTTCTCCCTCCCTCCCTCCCTTCCTCCCTCCCTTTCTTTTTAATTTATGAAATAAAATGAGCATCTCCATAACATAGTATAATTTTAAAATTGCCTATGAAACTGCAAATCTATTATGTCTAATTTGCTATTCCTTTTAAATACATAATTAAGATATCATGCAAATTTCTTTTTCCTCTTTGTTTTCTTTCCTCCTCTTTCCTATAGATGGCTACCATTATGCATATATATCTGTGTACACACTCCCACACACATACACAATAAGTGCATAGATATATATATACACAAACATGTAAAATCATCCTATACATAATTCTATTTATTAGTTTTTCTCTGAATTCAGAGAGTGTTTACATCCTTCATAGCTCCTCTGCAACTAATTTAAGTATTTATTATCAAAATGACTTAGTCTCTCAAAATTTTTCTTAAAACAATATTGTTATCACTATATGTAACCTCTTGGTTCTGCTCATTTCATTCTTCATTATTTTAAGTTTATCTATGTCTTTCTAAATTCAATGTGCTCATCATTTCTTATAGCACAGCAGTATTCCATCACAATTATAAAACTACAGCTTATTCAGTCATACAACTTTTATCCTATGATTCTACAATCCTTATCTTTATGTTAAGCTGGGTCAAGGCTGATAAAAGTATGAGACTGAGTAGCTATAATTTATCTGTTTTTACATAGTTCCTTTCCTAAGCTACATTCACACTGTAGTATGGTAATTTTGTAGCCTAACTAGTTAGCTGTGTAAAATTTGCATGAACCATTAGCAAGGAGAAGTCTATAGAAAAGGTCTCAGCCCTAGGATTAGGGCCTCAGGAGGAACAGGGTTTGATCCATTAGGTGAAAAGTTCTCTGCATGGAGTACCTTAAGAACCTTCTGTTTGGGGATCCCCAGTTCCATTTGTCCCAGCCTGAGGTTATTTATGCAGCTCCTTAGCTGTTTCTAGTCTTTACTGTAAGTTGACAAAGGCTTTGGTGAATAAATACAGAAAGGATTTTTGGATTTTCACAGTTGTTTATAGGGCTCATTGACTTATGTTTTTAAAACTCATGGATATTTGTGCATTTTGCAAAGACTAAGGTTTTTGAAGTTAATATACTTCATGGAGTATGCTGTGGTACTTAGCACAGTATCAGGTACATTATGGGTGATTAATAAATGATTGTTGACTTGGACCACATATATGCAATATTTATCCCTAGGGAAAATATTTAGAGACAACATGGAATAGTGGAAAGAGATATGGGTTATATATGCAGAATGAAGTTTGGGCAGAAAAATATGGGGTTAATGAGTTAGTTCATTGTATTATACTTTTTGTTATGAAGAAAGGCCTAAAGGTAAGGCTATTGAACTGGAAAATGGCAGCCACTTTATAAAAGGAATAAATAAAACATCTATTTTTAATAAAAAAAATACTGTGCATGCACCAAGTGGTATAGCATCTAACTTTCTAAAGGAAAAGTTAGGAGAACTGCAAGAAGAAATAGACAGTAAAACTATAATAGTGGGAGATCTCAACCTTGCACTCTCAGATTTAGACAAATCAAACCACAAAACAAACAAGAAAGAAATTAAAAAAGTAAATAGAACATTAGAAAAACTAGGTATGATAGACCTTTGGAGAAAACTGAATGGCAATAGGAAGGAATATACTTTCTTCTCAGCAGTTCATGGATCCTATACAAAAATTGACCATATACTAGGACATAAAGATCTCAAAATTAAATGTAGGAAGGCAGAAATAATAAATGCCTTCTTCTCAGATCACAATGCAATAAAAGCTACATTCAGTAAAAAGTTAGGGGTAAATAGACCAAAAAGTAATTGGAAACTGAATAATCTCATCTTAAAGAATGACTGGGTGAAAGAGCAAATTATAGAAACAATTAATAATTTCACCCAAGATAATGATAATGATGAGACATCATATCAAAATCTTTGGGATGTAGCTAAAGCAGTAATAAGGGGAAATTTTATATCTTTAGAGGCTTATTTGAAGAAAATTGAGAAAGAGAAGATTAACGAATTGGGCTTACAACTTAAAAGGCTAGAAAAAGACCAAATTATAAACCCCCAACCAAAAATTAAACTCGAAATACAAAAATTAAAAGGAGAAATCAATAAAATTGAAAGTAAAAAAACTATTGAATTAATAAATAAAACCAAGAGTTGGTTTTATGAAAAAGCCAATAAAATAGATAAACCTTTGGTAAATTTGATCAAAAAAAAGAAAGAGGAAAATCAAATTGATAGTCTTACAAATGAAAAGGGGGATCTTTCCACCAATGAAGAGGAAATTAGAGAAATAATAAGGAGTTACTTTGCCCAACTTTATGCCAATAAATTTGATAACTTAAGTGAAATGGATGACTTCCTCCAAAAATATAGGCTCCCTAGATTAACAGAGGAGGAGATAAATTGCTTAAATAGTCCCATTTCAGAAAAAGAAATAGAACAAGCTATTAATCAACTCCCTAGGAAAAAATCCCCAGGGCCAGATGGATTCACATGTGAATTCTACCAAACATTTAAAGAACAATTAGCCCCAATGTTATATAAATTATTTGAAAAAATAGGGGATGAAGGAGTCCTACCAAATTCCTTTTATGACACAGACATGGTACTGATACCTAAACCTGGTAGATCGAAAACTGAGAAAGAAAATTATAGACCAATCTCCTTAATGAATATTGATGCTAAAATCTTAAATAAGATATTAGCAAAAAGACTTCAGAAAATCATCTCCAAGATAATACACTATGATCAAGTAGGATTTATTCCAGGAATGCAGGGCTGGTTTAATATTAGGAAAACTATTAATATAATTGACCATATTAATAATCAAATTAATAAGAACCATATGATCATCTCAATAGATGCAGAAAAAGCATTTGACAAAATCCAACATCCATTCCTACTAAAAACTCTTGAGAGTATAGGAATAAATGGATTATTCCTTAGAATAATCAGGAGTATATATTTAAGACCGTCAGTAAGCATAATATGCAATAGAAATAAACTGCAACCTTTCCCAGTAAGATCAGGAGTGAAACAAGGTTGCCCACTATCACCATTACTATTCAATATAGTACTAGAAACGCTAGCCTCGGCAATAAGAGCCGAGAAAGAGATTCAAGGAATTAGAGTAGGAAATGAGGAAATTAAACTATCACTTTTTGCAGATGACATGATGGTATACTTAGAGAACCCCAAAGACTCTGCTAAAAAGCTACTAGAAATAATTCAAAATTTCAGCAAAGTGGCAGGATACAAAATAAATCCACATAAATCCTCGGCATTTTTATATATCACTAACAAAATGCAACAGCAAGAGATACAAAGAGAAATTCCATTCCAAACAAATGTTGAGAGTATAAAATATTTGGGAATCCATCTACCAAAGAAAAGTCAGGAATTATATGAGAAAAATTACAAAACACTTGCCACAAAAATAAAATCAGATTTAAATAATTGGAAAGACATTCAGTGCTCTTGGATAGGCCGAGCGAATATAATAAAGATGACAATACTCCCCAAACTAATCTATTTATTTAGTGCTATACCAATCAGACTCCCAAGAAACTATTTTAATGACCTAGAAAAAATAACAACAAAATTCATATGGAAGAATAAAAGGTCAAGAATTGCAAGGGAACTAATGAAAAAAAACTCAGAGGAAGGTGGTCTAAGTGTACCTGATCTAAAGCTATATTATATAGCAGCAGTCACCAAAACCATTTGGTATTGGCTAAGAAATAGACCGGTAGATCAGTGGAACAGATTAGATACAAAGGACAAAAAAGGGTACATCTATAGCAATATAATCTTTGACAAACCCAAAGATTCCAACATTAGGGATAAAAATTCATTATTCGGAAGAAATTGTTGTGAAAATTGGAAATTAGTATGGCAGAAATTAGATATGGATCCACACTTAACACCATATACCAAGATAAGATCAAAATGGGTCCATGATTTAGGCATAAAGAGGGAGATAATAAATAGATTAGAGGAACAGAGGATAATCTACCTCTCAGACTTGTGGAGGAGGAAGGAATTTATGACCAGAGGAGAACTAGAGATCATTATTGATCACAAAATAGAAGATTTTGATTACATCAAACTAAAAAGTTTCTGTACAAATAATACTAATGCAAACAAGATTAGAAGGGAAGTAACAAATTGGGAAAATATTTTTAAAAACAAAGGTTCTGACAAAGGTCTCATTTCCAAAATATATAGAGAACTGACCATAATTTATAAGAAACCGAACCATTCTCCAATTGATAAATGGTCAAAGGATATGAACAGACAATTCTCAGAGGAAGAAATTGAAACTATATCCACTCACATGAAAGAGTGTTCCAAATCACTACTGATCAGAGAAATGCAAATTAAGACCACTCTGAGATACCACTACACACCTGTCAGATTGGCTAAGATGACAGGAACAAATAATGACAAATGTTGGAGGGGATGTGGGGAAATTGGGACACTGATACATTGCTGGTGGAGTTGTGAAAGAATCCAGCCATTCTGGAGAGCAATCTGGAATTATGCCCAAAAAGTTATCAAACTGTGCATACCCTTTGACCCAGAAGCGCTACTACTGGGATTATATCCCAAAGAAATACTAAAGAGCGGAAAGAAACATATATGTGCCAAAATGTTTGTGGCAGCTCTTTTTGTTGTAGCTAGAAACTGGAAGATGAATGGATGTCCATCAGTTGGAGAATGGTTGGGTAAATTGTGGTATATGAAGGTTATGGAATATTATTGCTCTGTAAGAAATGACCAGCAGGAGGAATACAGAGAGGGTTGGAGAGACTTAAATCAACTGATGCTGAGTGAAATGAGCAGAACCAGAAGATCACTGTATACTTCAACAACAATACTGTATGAGGATGTATTCTGATGGAAGTGGAAATCTTCAACATAAAGAAGATCCAACTCACTTCCAGTTGATCAATGATGGACAGAAATAACTATACCCAGAGAAGGAACACTGGGAAGCGAATGTAAATTGTTAGCACTAATATCTGTCTGCCCAGGTTGCATGTACCTTAGGATTCTAATGTTTATTGTGCAACAAGAAAATGATATTCACACACATGTATTGCACTTAGACTATATTGTAACACATGTAAAATGTATGGTATTGCCTGTCGTCGGGGGGAGGGAATAGAGGGAGGGGGGGGGGTAATTTGGAAAAATGAATACAAGGGATAATATTATAAAATATATATATAATAAAAAAAAACTTAATTGTTATTTGATTGAAACATTAAAAATCTGACTTTAAAAAAAAAAAAAATACTGTGCTAGAAAGCAAAAGATCTGGGTTCTAGTTTCAGCCATTTCTCTACCTAGCTCCAAAGACCATTAGCAAGTGAAAATTTTTAGAGACTCAGTTTCTTCCTCTGTAAAATGAGGGGGCTGATCTTTAAGGTCTTGTTTATTTCTGACATTCTACACTCTGCACTCCAACTGTTCTAATTGTTCTAATATCACTACCAGGCCTGACATTCCATGTTTCTTATCTAGCATTATATGTTATATACTGCCTTCCAACTCTGATAATCTCAGATTCTATGATTTCCCCTCATGCATGTACTATTTATACAGTACAGCCTACAAAGATAGATTAGCTCCAGGTGCAAAGGTTTGTCACTATATTACAATTAAGGAACTAATTTCCTGGTGTTTTTTCAATTGACCATATTGACAGTGTCTTGAAATTTTGGTTTTTCAGTGACACACACATAAAGCTTTTTTCCATAGTTAACCATTTGAGTTTAATTTCAGTAATATTTCCATTAACAACCTGTAATTAAAGCATCTAATAAAGATCAGTAATTCACTTAGTTGGATTTAGGAAAGGGGAAAAAATAACAGAAAGGAAAAGAAAAAAAAAAAGCCCTCATGGAACTCAAATTCAATTCTCCTGTTAAGTGAACATTATGGTTTTTCTAGGTCTCTTAATTGAACCTCATTTTTTAAAACAGGAATATTAAACAAATTAAATTAAGCAAGTAATTTCCCTTTTTGGGATAAAAAAAAGCACTGGAGTGGAAAAGTGCCTCCAAAATATCCATTAATGTAATGGGGGTGGAGGTTGTGATGTTTTAAAAGGCGTTCCTTGTTTCTGCTTAAACAGCATGATGGTGATAGATACAGCAGGACCCCACATATAACTGAGTAGAGCAAATTCAGGCACTAGGGCAGGAGACAGATGGTCCCTCAATGGCCACAGATCTCAGGGACCACTTAGGGTGAGATGGCAAGGATATCCTAGAATTACTGTAACATCTGTTTCTAAGGCAGCTCAGTAGATAGAATACCAGGCTTGGAGTCAGGAAGACACATTTTCCTAAGTTCAAATCTGGCCTCAGATACTTACCAACTGTGTGTTCCTGGGCAAGTCATTTAACCCTGTTTGCCACAGTTTCCTCATCTGTAAAATCTGTAAAAACTAGAGAAGCAAATGGCAAACTACTCCCAGTATCTTTACCAAGAAAAATCCAAATAGTGTCACAAAGAATCAGACATGACTAGAACAACTCAATAACAATCACAAGGCCCTAAAATGTTAAAGAAAAAATAAGTGACCAAACAAGACAAATATAATACTTCTTCAATCAATCAATAAGTATTTACTGAGCACCTAAATATACTAGGACCTATGTTAACGAGGCTCTGGAGATAGAGATAAAATGAATAAAACAATAACTGGACATGAGAAACTTAAATTGAGTCTTTCACATATTTGAAGTTAACTTACCTTGACCCTTCCTACCTCCCAGTCTTCTCCAGACTAAGTTTTGTTTTGTTTGTTCCCCTCATTAGGCCTCATATCACAATCTTAAGATCTTTCACTAACCTGATTGCCTTAGAATATTCCCATTCTACAGAATAAGAAATTGAGGTAATTAGAGGTCAAATGATTTCTGAAGCTAAATCCATTATTTTTTCCACTATAACACAATTCTTAATCACGGTGTAATATTGGGCACATCAGAAGCAAAGATAGAAAGAAATGAAGGTTGGCTGACTTGGGCCCTTTCCCAAAATGGAGGAAAATAAAATGTTTTGATCATAATGTACTATACAAGTAATTAAGTCCTGATTAACTGGTTGCAGTTGGCAGAGAAAGAATGAAGTATTGATAGAATTGCTTCCTGAGGCAAGCAAGAAGGGCACTTATGGGCATCAATCTAACCTTATGGCCCCATCTTGCTGTGTTCAGCCAAGAAATTCAGGTTATGAAGAATGCTGAGGTCAAATTTCCCCTCTAAATCTGTCCATGGATCACACTATCTTTGCTGAATCCCTCTTGGGGTAATAGCTCACCACAGCACTCTGCTTCATAGTGTCTTTCCCTTCCCTCTCCTCAATGCCATGTGGTGTCTCTCAACTCCAATCATACCTTATGGTTTCTTTCTTCTACTTATAGCTAACTAATTCTTTTAGAATGTTGTCAGCTAAGGGTATACTCCAATTTCATGGAGACTTCCCTTTCTCCTGCCTAATTGTGAGTTCCAATAGGAAAGTTGACTTTTTATCATTTATTATTAAAATCCCTTTCCTCATTAACTATAGTTTCTCCCAATTCTATTTCATATTTATGATTCCTGGTGTCTATTGATATCTCTTCATTTTGTCTGCAACCTCTTCTCCTAAATAAATCTACCTTTTGCCAGAGAGAATGGCCATTGTGAATTCTTCACATGACTGAACCCCAATATTTGGTTTCTCTTCAATATCAACATTTGATGCTTGTGCTTATAATCACATGATAAGTAAAAGCCAAACTTTTTGTTCATACTATTTCATTTCCTCGTCTCAACTTTAAATGTATATAAACCCCTGTTGTGGTACAACAATATAGAGAAATATAGATAATGAGTTTTTGTCTTTATAAAATGTCAAGTGCCAAGAATTATAGAGGAAGTACAGTCTTCATAATAGGTAAACTTTCCCACCTTCAGGAACTCGAAATCTGATAAAAGTAATGGTCTTAGATCTAAGGACCCTACTAGTTTGATAAGGGAGACATATCTATACATTGTTCTCATTGTTACTACATAGCTCCTCTTGTCCCATGCTATATGACTATATATAGTTGGCTCCCACCTGAAGCACATATGTTCCTCTGTGGAAATGTGTCAGTATTTCATTGCCTCTTAGAGATGGATTGGATAAAGTTTGGGGATAAAGAAAAGGGACAAAGAAGGATAGTTTATGTCTTCCCCAATAGGCTCATCATTTCAAGAGAAGAATGTTAGGGACATTCTACTCTTCTGTGCCACAAGTTGATCTTTTTTTCTTCTCTCTCTTTAACATAAAATAATATATGTAGCTAAGTTTTATCCTTTTCCTGCCTATGTTCACATTTCTACTTCTGCAAGCAGCTCTGGGAAGGCATAATAACTCAGTTCAGCTTCTGAGTCTCTATAATCTCTTGTCAACCACTAGGCCCATTGATTATTACCCTTTTATCACAGGCTCGTAAAGTTCCCATATCCCCATGAATCATGGCAACTACACAAAAAGAACAAGGGAAGCTCAACCAACTCTGGAGTATCATCAGGAAAAGCAGCTAACATAGTAAGGTAATGATAGCAAAGGAGTCATTCTTCTCTCTTGCAGTTAGAAAACAATGCCCACCTCTGCCTAATAGAAAAGAAATACTAAAAGACCTTGTATATAGAAATCATATTCTGTTCTTCAGGGAGTACTTGGTTAGTGACTTGATCTTGTATATTATATGTGCAGAGATCCCAGAATTTTGGAGCAGTAAAGAACCATAGATTTTAGTGGATTCAAATCTCTTATTTGACATATGAGGAAAGAAAACATGTCCAAGATCACACTGACAATTCATGATGAAGCCAGAATTAGAACCAGCATCTCCTAATTTTCTGGAATAATAAAAAAAACAAGGTCAAGTTTGCAGTAATATTAAAGGCAAAGTTGATCAAAAGATCTTTGCAGATAGTTCAAAGCCAATTAAAAGAAAATCAAAAGTGAATAGTTAGAAATCAGCAGAAGCTACAATCCAGACCAAGGTCAGACATTTATGAGTCAAGGAGTAATTGAACATGGTAGTTTAACAGGAAGCAGTGAGTCAAAGCCAGATAAGCAGTTGGGAACTCAGGGGTTCACACAGAAACTGGAGGCCAAGACAGAGAAGTGAATCAAGACTTGGAAAGCAGTCAGGTAAGCAGAAATAGAATGGATGTGCCAGACATGATAGAACTTTGAAACTGAAAAAAAGTCAGTCTCAGATAGGAAGGCTTTTATATTTTGCCTGTCATAGAAGAAGCCAGAGACTAATCAGGGTTAGGGCAGAGAAGCTAGGGCTGTCATGATGATGCAAAAACCATATAGGCTTGATAGGTCCATATAGGCCTTTGTTAAGCAAGTAACTGATTGATTCAAGTGTGTGCACACTACCATAAATGGCTTTTAGTGCAAGTTATTTCCACTGAGCAATAAGAGATGTATATCTATAGCTATCATAGACCAACTACAAAAATTATTTATTAGGGTAATTCCAAAGCAAATAGATATAGCAACAGTTCTATTCTATGGCTTAGGGGAAAGATTAATCAATCACTAAACATTGAACTGTTCCCAGTTGGGATACAAAAAGGGGCAAAAGAAAACTAGACTAGCAGTCAAGACAACCAAGTTCTGGTGCTGATACTAACTACCTGCATGACTTTGGGCAAGCCATTTTTTTTTGGGGGGGAGCCTCAGTTTATTTCTCTGTAAAAATGATGCAGAGAATTATATAGCATTATATGATCATTATCCTGATCATATGTTTAAGTTTTTTAGTATTAAAAGAAGCATTTTACAGATGGAACCAAGATGTAAGAGAGTAAGTAGATCTTCCTTTAAGCTTTCCTTGGCTTTCTTCAGAATCAACACCAGATCAAGCCTCTGAATGAGTTTTTCAGCGACAGAGCCCATAAATATTTGGAATATAACAAATTTCTAGCAGAAGATATCTCAGAAGAATTTCAGGAAAGGTCTGTCTCAATTGGACAAGGAAAAAGGTGGCTCAGTTCAGGAAAAGTGCAGGGAAGGCCAGGGAAGCCCAGGGTGGAGAGGCCTCCATGCTGGGGGAATCTACTGGGAGGTTCTTAGTCAAAATACAGCAGCATTGGCAATTCTGTCCTGGTTTAGAAGCTGGTAGATCAGCAGACTAGCTGTCAGTGCAACTACAGAAGGCAAATAGTGAGCCTCTGAACTCCCAATTAACAAGTAGGATTTGCCCAGTCCACCCAGGAGAAGAAGGAAGCCAGCAGCACTATCCCAGGGCAGCATGAAGCCATTGTTGCCTATAGAGAAAGCTTAGGAAAATCTCTCCTTTGCCCTAAGAGGAGACTTCAACTTTTAGATATGAGCAAAAAAGCAAAAAAGAGCTCTTACCATAGATAGCAATCATGGAGACAGGGAAGAATAGACCTCAAATCCTGAGAACACTGAAGTAAAAATGTCTCCAGAAGAAGCCTCTAACTCAAAAAGTTCTCTTAGAAGAATTCAAAAAAGATCTTCAAAGAGAGTTTAGAAGAAAAATGGGGAAAGGAAATGAGAGCTCTAGAAAAGGAAATAGAAATTATCTGAAGAAAATCACTCCTTAAAAAATAGATTTGGTGAAATGGAAAAAGAAAATAACTTTTTAAAAATAGATTTGGTGAAATGGAAAAAGAAAACAATTCCTTAAAAATGGAATTTGCAAAATGGAAGCAGAGAACAACTTCCTAAAAGAAATAGAATTGTTGAAATGGTAAAATAAAATAAAATAAAATAAAATAATCCAACGAACAAAACAACTCATTTAAAAGTTAAATTAGCCAAATGCAAAAGGTGATTTTAAAAAAAGCTAATTAAAGAAAATAATTCATTAAAAATTAGAATTGAACAAATTGAAGTGAATGACTCAGTGAAATATCAAGAAGCAGTCAAATAATCCCCACCACCACCACCATGAAAAAAATAGAAGAAAATATAAAACACCTCATTGTAAAAATAAAATAACTCATGGAAAAACAATAGATCCAGTAGAGACAATCTAAGGATTATTAAACTCCCTGAAAACCATGATGAAAAAAAAAAAAAAAAAAAGAGTCTAGACAACATCTTTCAGGAAATCATCAAGGAAAACTGTTCTGATGTCCTAGTACCCAGAGGGTAAAAAAGCCATTGAAAGAATCCACTGATCGCTTCCTAAAAGAGACCCTAAAGGAAATTGGATTGCAGCCAAAAATCAGCTATCCAACAAAATTAAGCATTATCTTTTAGAGGAAGAGGTGGACATTTAATGAAATATGGGATTTTCATTTATTTTTAATGAAAAAAGCAGAGCTGAACAGAAAATTTGAACTTCAAATACAGAACTCAAGAGGAGCATAAAAGATTAAGAGGAAAGAAAAAAAACTGTTTTTTAAAAATGTTAAAATGTTTATATGTTTATATGAGAAGATGTTGTGTTCAATTCTTGAGAATAGTATCTTTGTTAGAGGTATACTTAAAGAGTATAGCTATAATTTGACTTTATTATGATGATATAAAAAAGAAACTAGGAGTAGAAAAGGGGTTGTACTGAAAGAAAAGGAAAGAAGAGGTAAAATAGAGTAAATTATAGCACATGAAGAAGCAAAAAAGACCTATTACAATTGAGGGAAAGAAGGGAGAGTACTGTGTGAACCTTAATCTCATTGGATTTGGCTCAGAAAAAGAATATCAGACATTTAGTTTGATAGAGAAATTTTCTCACTCTGTAGAGGAATATAAGAGGAAAGGAGAAAGAAAAAAGGGAAGTTAATAAAAAGGAAAACAGAAGTAGAAGGGGAAAGAGTAAAGAAAGGGGGAGGGATTGTAGATTGAGGGAGTTGGTGGTCAGAAGCAAAACATTGAGGAAGAAAGAAAAGGAGAAAGGAAAGAGAAAGGATAACATGGGCAAAATACAGAGCTAGTAATTTTGACTATGAATGTGAATGGGATGAACTTTTTCATAAAATAGAAATGGATAGCAGATTGAATTAAAAGCCAGAATCCTAAAATATGTTGTTTATAAGAAATATATGTAAAGCAGAGTGATACACACAGAGTAAAGGTAAAAAGCTGGAGCAGAATCTATTATGCTTCAGCTGATGTAAAAAAAGCAGGGATAATGATCCTGATTTCAGATAAAGCAAAAGCAAAAATAGATTCAAATAAAAGACATAAGGAATGAAATTAAATTTTGCTAAAGGTTACTGTAGATAATGAAGTAATATCAATACTAAACATATATGCAACAAGTCGTATAGCATCCAAATTCTTAGAGGAAAAGTTAAGAGAAGCTGAAAGAAGGATTATGCTGGAACTCTTATCTTCCCAGAAATCAGCTGTAGTCAGGATCACTAAATGTCTTTATTCTTGATCTTTACCGTCCCCTCCAACGCCAGGTCACGAGTGCAAGAGAGTGTGTTCCACCACCCAAATTTCTCCTCCTACTCCTCCTACTCCTCTCACACCAGTCACTTCCCCCTCTTTGTCCCACCAATCAAGTCAGCACAGAACAGCTGGAGAGGGTCAACTTTCAAACAAGTTAATAGGGAACCATTCAATTGGCAATTGAATGTGCTTCATTATCCAAGTGCATTGCTCAGTTCTAGTCCTTTACAGGATTAGATAGCAAAACTATACTAGTTGGGGAGCTCAATCTTTTCTATCAGAACTAGATAAATCAAACCACAAAATAAGCAAAAAAGAAGCTAAGGAGGTAAATATAATTTTTAAAAAGTTTGGTATGATAGACCTTTGCAGAAAATTGAATGGGGACAGAAAGGAATATACTTTTTTCTCAATAATACATGGAAACTAAACAAAAATTGACCATGTATTAGAGCACTAAAAACCTCACATTCAAATGCAGAATGGTAGAAATAGTACATTTCTTTTCCAAGTCATGATGTAATAGAAATTACATGTAATAAAGAACTAGGGAAAAATAGACCAAAAATTAATTAGAAAGTAAATAAATCTAATTCTAAAGAATGAGTGAGTGAAACAATGAATGATAGACACAATTGATAATTTCAACCAAGTGAATGACAATAATGAGACAACATACCAAAATTTATGCAAAGTAGTTGAAGCAGTTCTTAGGGGAAATTTTATATCTCTAGATACTTACTTGAATCAAAGAGAGAATGAGAAGATTAATGAATTGAGCATTCAACTAAAAAAAAAAAAAGCTAGGGGAAAAAAATTTAAAAACCCCCAATTAAATATCAAATTTGAAATTCTTAAAATAAAAGGAGAGATTAATAAAATTAAAAGAAAGAAAGCTATTGAACTAATAAATAAAATAAAAAAATTACTTAATTTGATTTTAAAAAGGAAAGAAAAAAATGAAATTCCTAGTATCAAAAATGAAAAGGGTGGACTTTCCACTAATGAAAATGAAATTAGTGAGATAATTAAGAAGTATTTTGTCCAACTGTATGCCAATAAATTTGATAATCTAAGTAAAATGGATATATACTTAAAAAAATATACATTGCCCAGATTAACAGAGGAGGAAATAAATTACTTAAATAGTCCCATTTTAGAAAAAGAAATTGAACAAGGTATTAATCAATTCCCTAAGAAAAAATCTTTAGGCCTAGATGGATTTACAAGTGAACTCTACCAAGAATTTAAAGAACATTTAATTCCAATACTATGCAAACCATTTGGGAAAATAGGGAAAGGAGTCCTACCAAAATCCTTTTATGACATAGATATATGGTGCTGATACCTAAACCAGGTAGGGTCGAAAGACAGGAAATTATAGACCAATTTCCTTAATGAATATTAATGCAAAAATCTTAAATTAAATATTAGCAAAGAGATTATAGCAAGTTATCACCAGGATAATACACCATGACCAAGTAGGATTTATTTCAGCAATGCAGGGCTAGTTCAATATTAGAAATGCTATTAACACAATGGACTATGTCAATAACCAAACTAGCAGAAATCATATGATTATCTCAATATATGTAGAAAAAACATTTGACAAAATCCAACACCCATTCCTATTTAAAACACTAGAGAGCATAGGAATAAATGAAGTTTTCCTTAAAATAATCACGAGCATCTATTTAAAGCCATTAGCATGCATCTTATGTAATGGAATACTAATTTCCCAATTGACTCATTCCCAGTAAAATCAGGGATGAAACAAGGTTGCCCACTATCACTATTAGTATTCAATATTGTATCAGAAATGTTAGCTTTAGGAATAAGTTAAACAAATAATAAAGAAATTAAAGGAATTAGAGTAGGTAATGAAACAAAATTATTAATTCTTATATATGATATGATGGTATGCTGAGAGAATCCACTAAAAATCTACTAGAAACAATTTACAAGTTTAGCAAAGTTGCAGGATACAAAATAAATTCACATAAATCATCAGCATTTTTATATGTTACCTGTAAAGTCTGGGCTAGCTCCTCTGAAGGGCTTAGAATCAGTCCTAGTCAGAATAAGCAAAAGTATTTGCCGCACATTGTGGGCACCAAATTGTAATGTACTGTTGTCTCTCAATTGTAATCCTTCTCTTGGAGGAGGTTTCTTTTCTGTATAATCTCTTTCTCTGTGAGCAGGTTTCTTAGGAGGCTTCTAGAGCCTCCAGCCAGAGCGAAGGTAGAATCTTGAATCCTCTTCTTCCTGAATCCTGGCTCTGAATCTCCTCGAGCTTCCTTGAAGTTCTCTGGGGAAGTCTTGTTCTTATCCAAATCTAGACTGACTCTCCAGGCTCAATGTTCCTCTTTTTATCCTCCCAGAGAATGGGCATGTGGGTATTCCAGGGGCTTGTGGGAACTCCTTACTGACCAATGAGCAAGCTCCTTTAAAGTATTCCTTCAAAGATGTAAACTCCCTTAAAGATTTGAACTAAAGGTGTGAACTCTGAGCTAGAGAATTGCCAAGTACCGACTTACCACCTAGTTAGAACCTAACAATTACCAACAAAAGCCAGTAGCAAGAGATACAAAGAGAAATTTCATTTAGGAACAATTGTAGATATAGTAAAATTTTGGTTAGTATACCTGCCAAGAAAAAGTCAGGGCCTATATGAACACAATTACAAAACACTTTTCAAACAAATAAAGTCAAATGCAAACAACTGGAAGAATATCAAGTATTCATAGGTAGGCCAAACTAATATAATAAAAATGACAATTTTACTTAAATTAATCAACTTATTCAGTGCCATATCAATCAAATTGCCAAAAAATTACTTTATTGAGCTTGAAAAAAATAATAATAAAGTCCATATGAAAGAACAAAAGGCCAGGAATTCTAAGGGAATTAATGAAAAAAAGGCAAATGAAGGTGGTATAGTTGTACCAAATCTAAAACTGTATTATAAAGCAGTGGTCATCAAAACCGTTTGATACTGGCTCAGAAATAGCGCAGTTAATCAGTGGAATAGATTAGGCTCACAACACAATAGTCAATGACTATTATAATCTTGTGTTTGATAAACCCAAAGGCTTTCTGGGAGAAGAATTCACTATTTGATAAAAATTATTAGAAAATAGTATGGCAGACACTAGGCAATGACCATCATCTAATACTCTATACTAAGATAAGGTAAAAATGGATTCATGATTTAGACATAAAGAGTGATACTATAAGTGAATTAGAACTACAAAGAATAACCTACTTCTCAGATCTGTGAAGAAGGAAGAAATTTGTGACAGAAGAAGATCTAGAGTAAATTATGAAATGTAAAATGGATAATTTTAATTATGTTAAGTTAAAAAGGTTTTGTACAACAAAGCCAATAAAGCCAATTTTAGAAGGGAAGTAGAAAAGTAGAAAATTATTTTTATATGCAAGAGTTTTGATAAAGGCCACATTTCTAAAATATATAAAGAACTGACTCAAATTTATAAGAATACAAACCATTCTCCAATTGATAAATGGCCAAAAAATATGAACAGACAATTTTCAGATGAAGAAATTAAAACCATCTCTAGTCATATGAAAAAATGTTCCAAATCATTATTGATCAGAGAAATGCAAATTAAGACAACTCTGAGGTACCACTACACACCTCTCAGATTGGCTAATATACAGGAAAAAATAATGATGAATGTTGGAGGTGATGTGGGAAAACTGGGACATTAATACATTGTTGGTGGGGTTGTGAATGAATCCATACATTCTGGAGAGCAATATGGAACTATACACAAAAGTTTATCAAACTATGCATACCCTTTGATCCAGCAGTGTCTCTACTGGGCCTGTATCCCAAAGAAATCATAAAAGAAGGAAAAGGACCCACATGTGCAAAACTGTTTGTGGCACCATCTTTGTAGTGTCAAGGAACTGGAGACTGAGTGGTTGTCTAGCAGTTAGAGAGTGGCTGAATAAGTTATGGTTTATGAATGTTATGGAATATTATTGTTCTGTAAGAAATGACCAGCAGAATGATTTCAGAGAGGCCTGCAGAGACTTACATGAACTGATACTAAGTGAGGTGAGTAGAACCAAGAGAACTTGAGATAAGCAACAAAATTCTGTGATAATTCTGATGGATATGGCTCTTTTCAACAATGACCTGATTCAAGCCAATTCCAGTAAGCTTGTGATGGAGAAAATCATCTGAATCTAGAAAGAGGACTGTGGGTACTGAATGTGGATTACAGCATAGTATTTTCACCTTTGTTGGTTTTTTGCTTGCATTTTTTTTCTTATTTTTTCCCGTTTTATCTGATTTTTCTTTTGCTGCATGATAATTGTGGAAATATGTATAGAAGTATTTCACTTGTTTAACATATATGGAAGGTATGGGAGGGAAGTGAGGGAGAAAAAAAATTAATACACGATTTTGCAAGGGTGAATATTAAAAACTATCTTTTCATATATAGAAAAAGCTATTATTAAAAAAATTTTAAAAAATAAAACAAACCTTTTGGCCTCTTGCCAGTATATTTTCCTTCATTTGTCCTTTTTTCTCAGTAGGACTAGCACTTCTGGGGTAAGGACTTGCTGAGCCCTGAAAGCTGCTCATCTACCTGCGGTGATCACCTGTCACTCAACTACAGCTCAAAGAAGCTGTAGCATGAACAGTGGCTATCCCCCTTAGTCTCAGATGTGCTAAACCAGGTAGAGGGTAACTGACAGGACTTAAACTCATTGGTGAGTTAAGGGGAGTGTCTATTCCAAGCACATGAATACTTTCCTCAACTAAATCAGTGAATGAGAAAAAAATTGTTCCAACAATCATGAAGGCAGCTGAAGCAGGAATTGTGGAGGGATTGAGGCTTGGTCAGACATCAAAGATGACAAGGTCATCCATTGCATCCTGGTCCATTAACAGTCATCATGACTTTTCTCTTGCTCCTGAACTTTGATGATTCTGATAGAGAGAGTGAAGCTAATGACAACTCTGCCTCACTGAAATTCAATTCCCATGCAATTCAAGATATCACCTGTAATATTATTAGTCCTCTTTTTTAAAAATTTTATTTATTTATAATTTTTTGACAGTATATATGCATGAGTAATTTTTTTTGTAACATTATCCCTTGTATTCATTTTTCAAATTATCCCCTTTCTCCCTCAACTCCCTCCCCTTGATGACAGGCAATCCCATACATTTAACATGTGTCACAATTTAACCTAGATACAATATATGTGTGTAAATACCATTTTCTTGTTGCAGATAAGTATTAGATTCCGAAGATATGAGTAACCTGAGTAGATAGACAGTAGTGCTAACAATTTACATTCACTTCCCAGTGTTCCTTCTCTGGGTGTAGTTGTTTCTGTCCATCATTGATCAACTGGAAGTGAGTTGTTTCTTCTTTATTTTGAAGATATCCACTTCCATCAGAATACCTCTTCATACAGCATTGAAGTGTACAGCGATCTTCTGGTTCTATTCATTTCACTTAGCATCAGTTGATGTAAGACTCTCCAAGCCTCTCTGTATTCCTCCTGCTGGTCAATTCTTACAGAGCAATAATATTCCATAACCTTCATAGACCATAATTTACCCAACCATTCTCCAATTGATGGACATCCATTCACCTTCCAGGTTCTAGCCACTACGAAAAGAGCTGCTACAAACATTTTGGCATATACAGGTCCCTTTCCCCTCCTCAGTATTTCTTTGGGATATAAACCCAATAGCAGCAATGCTGGATCAAAGGGTATGCACAGTTTGATAACTTTTGGGGCATAGTTCCAAATTACTCTCCAGAATGGCTGGATTCTTTCACAACTCCACCAACAATATATTAATGTCCCAGTTTTCCCACATCCCCTCCAACATTCATCATTATTTGTTCCTGTCATCTTAGCCAATCTGATAGGTGTGTAGTGGTATCTCAGCGTTGTCTTAATTTGCATTTCTCTGATCAATAGTGATTTGGAACACTCTTTCATATGAGTGGATATAGTTTCAATTTCATCATCTGAGAATTGTCTGTTCATATCCTTTGACCATTTATCAACTGGAGAATAGTTTGATTTCTTATAAATTAGGGTCAGTTCTCTATATATTTTGGAAATGAGACCTTTATCAGAACCTTTAACTATAAAAATATTTTCCCAATTTATTACTTCCCTTCTAATCTTGTTTGCATTAGTATTGTTTGTACAGAAACTTTTTAGTTTGATGTAATCGAAATTTTCTATTTTGTGATCAATAATGAACTCTAGTTCTCCTCTGATCATAAAATTCCTTCCTCCTCCACAGATCTGAGAGGTAGACTATTCTCTGTTCCTCTAATCTATTTATGATCTCATTCTTTATGCCTAAATCATGGACCCATTTTGATCTTACCTTGGTATATGGTGTTAAGTGTGGATCCATATCTAATTTCTGCCATACTAATTTCCAGTTTTCCCAATAGTTTTTTTCCAAATAATGAATTTTTATACCTAATGTTGGTATCTTTGGGTTTGTCAAAGACTAGATTGCTATAGATGTACCATTTTTTGTCCATTGTATCTAATCTGTTCCATTGATCGACTGGTCTATTTCTTAGCCAGTACCAAATGATTTTGGTGACTGCTGCTATATAATATAGCTTTAGATCAGGTACACCTAGACCACCTTCATCTGACTTTTTTTTTTCATTAGTTCCCTTGCAATTCTCGACCTTTTATTCTTCCATATGAATTTTGTTGTTATATTTTTCTAGATCATTAAAATAGTTTCTTGGGAGTCTGATTGGTATAGCACTAAATAAATAGATTAGTTTGGGGAGTAGTCTTTCCAATTATTTAAATCTGATTTTATTTTTGTGGAAAGTGTTTTGTAATTTTTCTCATATAATCCCTGACTTTTCTTTGGTAGATGGATTCCCAAATACTTTATACTCTCAACATTTGTTTGGAATGGAATTTCTCTTTGTATCTCTTGCTGTTGCATTTTGTTGGTGATATATAAAAATGCTGAGGATTTATGTGGATTTATTTTGTATCCTGCAACTTTGCTAAAGTTCTGAATTATTTCTAATAGCTTTTTAGCAGAGTCTTTGGGGTTCTCTAAGTACACCATCATGTCATCTGCAAAGAGTGATAGTTTGATTTCCTCATTTCCTACTCTAAATCCTTGAATCTCTTTCTCGGCTCTTATTGCCGAGGCTAGCGTTTCTAGTACTATATTGAATAGTAATGGTGATAGCAGGCAACCTTGTTTCACTCCTGATCTTACTGGGAAAGTTTATTTCCCAGTTTATTTCTATTGCATATTATGCTTACTGACGGTCGTAAATATATGCTCCTGATTATTCTAAGGAATAGTCCATTTATTCCTATACTCTCAAGCATTTTTAGTAGGAATGGATGTTGGATTTTATCAAATGCTTTTTCTGCATCTATTGAGATGATCATATGGTTTTTATTAATTTGATTATTAATATGGTCAATTATACTAATAGTTTTCCTAATATTAAACCAGCCCTGCATTCCTGGTATAAATCCTACTTGATCATAGTGTATTATACTGGGGATGATTTTCTAAAGTCTTTTTGCTAATATATTATTTAAGATTTTAGCATCAATATTCATTAAGGAAATGGGTCTATAATTTTCTTTCTCAGTTTTCGATCGACCTGGTTTAGGTATCAGTACCATGTCTGTGTCATAAAAGGAGTTTGGTAGGATTCCTTCATCCCCTATTTTTTCAAATAGTTTATATAACATTGGGGCTAATTGTTCTTTAAATGTTTGGTAGAATTCACATGTAAATCCATCTGGTCCTGGGGATTTTTTCCTGGGGAGTTGATTAATAGCTTGTTCTAGTTCTTTTTCTGAAACGGGTCTATTTAAGCAACTTATCTCCTCCTCTGTTAATCTAGGAAGCCTATATTTTTGGAGAAAATCATCCATTTTGCTTAAGTTATCAAATTTATTGGCATAAAGTTGGGCAAAGTAACTCCTTATTATTTCTCTAATTTCCTTTTCATTGGTGGAAAGATCCCCCTTTTCATTTGTAAGACTAACAATTTGATTTTCCTCTTTCCTTTTTCTGATCAGATTTACCAAAGGTTTATCTATTTTATTGACTTTTTCATAAAACCAACTCTTGGTTTTATTTATTAATTCAATAGTTTTTTTTACTTTCGATATTATTGATTTCTCCTTTTAATTTTTGTATTTCAAGTTTGATTTTTGGTTGGGGGTTTTTAATTTGGTCTTTTTCTAGCTTTTTAAGTTATAGGCCCAATTCGTTAATTTTCTCTTTCTCTATTTTGTTCAAATAAGCCTCTAAAGATATATAATTTCCCCTTATTACTGCTTTAGCTGCATCCCGCAGATTTTGGTATGATGTCTCATCATTGTCATTATCTTGGGTGAAATTATTAATTGTTTCTATAATTTGCTGTTTCACCCAGTCATTCTTTAAGATGAGATTATTCAGTTTCCAATTACTTTTTGGTCTATTTACCCCTAACTTCTTACTGAATGTAGCTTTTATTGCATTGTGATCTAAGAAGAAGGCAGTTATTATTTCTGCCTTCCTACATTTAATTTGAGATCTTTATGTCCTAATATATGGTCAATTTTTGTATAGGATCCATGAACTGCTAAGAAGAAAGTATACTCCTTTCTATCGCCATTCAGTTTTCTCCAAAGGTCTATCATACCTAGTTTTTCTAATGTTCTATTTACTTTTTTAATTTCTTTCTTGTTTTGTGGTTTGATTTGTCTAAATCTGAGAGTTCAAGGTTGAGATCTCCCACTATTATAGTTTTACTGTCTATTTTTTCTCGCAATTCTCTTAACTTTTCCTTTTAGAAAGTTATATGTTATATCATTTAGTGCATATATGTTTAGTATTGATATGGCTTCATTGTTTATGCTACCTTTTAGCAGGATATAGTTTCTTTCCTTATCTCTTTTAATTAGATCCACTTCTGCTTTTGCTTGATCTGAAATAAGGATGGCTACCCCTGTTTTTTTTGGCTTTACCTGAAGCATAATAGATTCTGCTCCAACTTTTTACCTTTCCTCTGTATGTATCTCCCTGCTTTAAGTGTATTTCCTGTAAACAACACATTGTAGGGTTCTGACTTTTGATCCAGTATGCTATCCGTCTCCGTTTGATGGGAGAGTTCATCCCATTCACATTTACAGTTAAAATTACTAATTCTGTATTTCCTGCTATCATATTATCCCCAGATTATGCTTTTTCCCTTGACCCCCCTGAACCCTTTCCCTGATATTTAATTTATAGACCCCACTTGTGATGCGCAGCCCTCCCTTTTATTAGTATCCCTCCCCCCTCCTTCCAAGTCCCTTCCCTTATTCCCCTTTTCCTTTTCCCTTTTCTTCCCCCCCCCCTTTAATGAAGTGAGAGAGAATTCTCTGAAAAATAAATATGTTAATTATTTACTCTTTGAGCCTCTCCTGATGAGAGTAAGAGTCACACAATGTTTCTCCCCCTCTCTAAATTCCCTCAGATATGATATATTTTCTATGTTTCTTCCTGGGATGTAGTTTCCCTCTTTTTATCACTCCTTCCCCTTTTTCTGATACTTCCCTTTACTACTCCCCCCTTTTTTATATCAGTAAAATCAAATTATCCATGTGGACTTTCTATATATCCACAACAAGATACAGTTTTTAAGGGTTCTGTGTACCTTTTTCTGTTTCTCTTCAGTCTTGTGGATGTAGATCAAATTTTTTGTTTTTAAGTCTGGTTTTTTTCTTAGAAACAAATGGAATTCCTCTGTTTTATTGAATGACCATCTTCTTCCATGCAAGAAAATGCTAAACTTGGCTGGGTAGTTTATTCTTGGTTACAATCCTTGATGGAATTCCTCTGTTTCATTGAATGACCATCTTCTTCCATGCAAGAAAATGCTAAACTTGGCTGGGTAGTTTATTCTTGGTTACAATCCTTGATCTTATGCCTTTTGGAATATCAGGTTCCAGGCCCTTCGATCTTTTAATGTGGAAGCAGCCAGATCTTGAGTGACCCTTATTGTGGCCCCTTGATATTTGAATTGCTTTTTTCTAGCTGCTTGTAATATTCTTTCCTTTGTGTGGTAATTCTGCAGCTTAGCCACAATATTCCATGGAGTTTTTTTTTTTTTCCTTTTTTTTTTTTTTTAGGGTCTTTTTCAGAAGGTGTTCGATGAATTCTTTCCATGCCTATTTTCCCTTCTGTTTCTATTATCTCTGGACAGTTCTCTTTGATGATTTCCTGTAAAATAGAATCTAGGCTCTTTTTTTGGTCATAGATTTCAGGAAGTCCAATGATCCTCAGATTATCTGTCCTAGATCTATTTTCCAGGTCTATAGATTTTCCCAGTAAGTATTTGACGTTATTCTTCGGCTTTTCATTTTTTTTGTTTTGTTTGACTGATTCTTGGATTCTCAATGAATCATTCATTTCTATTTGTTCCATACTGATTTTTAAGGAGTTATTGTCTTCATTCACAGTTTTTAGTTCTTTTTGTATATGTCCAATTGAGTTTTTAAATGAATTATTTTGCTCTATTGAATTTTTTTCCATTTCCCTAATTTTTTTTAGAGAATTATTTTCTTTTTCCAATTCAGAAATCCTACTTTCTTGAGACTTTTTTTATCTTTTCCAATTCAGAAATCCTACTTTCCTGTGATATTTTTAACCTTTTCTAATTCACAAATTGTGTTTCCCTGAATCTCCTGTGAATTCTTTATTTTTTCCAACTCAAATTTCAGAACATTGTTATTCTCTACCATAGCTTCTCTTTCCTTTCCCCATTTTTCTTCAAACTCTCTTAATTTTTTAATAGTCTCTTCTAGGAGAGAGTTATGTGATGGGGGGCAGGTATCATTCCCCTTTAGGCTGTTATCTGCTGATTCTCTGCTATTAACTTCTTAGGGGTTGGATACCCGCTCTTTCTCTGTGTAGAAGGAATCAATGGTTCTTTTTAGCTTTTTACTCATGGTTAAAAAATCTTTTGGGATCAGTTCTTGGGGTAAGAAATTATTTATTAATTTCTTTACCAGCTTCCTCCCAGACCAGATGGATGCAGCGGCTCCTGTGCCTTAGCTAAGAGAGAGCTCTGGGAGAGAGTTCCCCTCCCTCTCCCTGGAAGTGTCTCAGAGGTGATTAGTACGGCTGCGGCTGCGCTGAGAGGGTTGCCCAGTGAAGGACCCCTCTGTGTGTCCTAGAGACTTCCCTGAGGTTTAAGACTGAACAGTAAAGGCGACACAAAGCCCAGCCAATCCATCCCATGGGGCGTGGATATCAGCAGCTGACTTGAAAAGTCCCTGCGCTCAAACTGGAAGTGTCTGCCCAGAAACCGTGGTCCCTATTTCAAAGGTTCAGCTTCTCTGGGACTTCCGCAGTTGAGTTCCACAGCCTCCAACCAAGCCAGGCACTATGTGAATTATATGTTGCCTTGGGCTGTGTCCCTGCTTTTCAAGCTCTTAACTACCCCAAGGTGAAGCCCCAGACAGCAGATGGAGGCTTTACAGCCTTGCTGAGATCTGTTAGGTCACTTCCAGATTGAGGTAGTTCTAGGATCTGGCTTTATATTTTAAAGTGGCTTGATTTCTCTTCTGTACTGCTGTTTTATAAGCAGAGAAGAGCTATCAACCTATGCCAGATTCTTCTATTTCAGTGGCTTCTCTGATCCCAGAGTTCTTCCCAGCCTGATCGGCTCAATGTACTAGCACCTAACCCTCTCTGTGCTGGCCTTTTTTTTTTTCCTCCCCTGGGAACCAACCTTTTCTGTTGAAACTCCAGATTCTCTTCAGCTGGTAAGTCGTGCTTCCAGTCCTTGTGGTTTCTATCAGTCCAGCGTTATTTTTGAGGCTGATTTAACTAATTGGTATTGAGGGAAGAAGGGAGCTCACTGAGTCGTGTGTACCTTCTCCGCCATTTTGGCTCCGCCTCCTCATTAGTCCTATTAACAAATGAAAGATAAATGACAGATGCCTCCCTATAGCACTGTGAGGATTCATCACTTCCTCTGTTCCCTGACCTGAAAGTTGGACTAGATAACCTTTTAAAGTCATTTTCAGATCTATATCTATGAACCTATAGACTATGTAGTTCTAACTTCTCATTTTACAAAATAAAAACAAACAAAAAAGGAAACCAAAGTTCAATAAATAGAAATGTATTGTTCAAGTCTTATAAATAGTCAATACCAGGCATTTCTAGTTCTGAAAATTTACCAGAACTCTATTGAGACAGCAAGTCACTCTCCTAGTTCCTCTTGACTGACCTTGGGGTAGGGTCAGATTGAAGATTAATATGACTGAGATTCACAATCTTCAGTTTCTGATAAGTTAGGATAGACAAGGTGGCTTGCTTTGGATCGGACTGGTTTTTTCCTTGACATAAACATGCTTTTACTAATTAATTGTTTTTTTTTCACTATCTCAAGAAGTTGGGGTGCTTTGTAGGGGAAAAAATTCTGGACTAAAAAGATAATTAATTGCTACTGAATTTCCCTAATGGTGAGGAAAACAAACTGAGCTTGGAAGGAACAGGAATACAACTCTTGGCACCTTAGAAATCCTCAGCTCTGTTGAATCATCCCATGACTATAGTATAACTCATCATCCCTTGTGATTCACCAGTCTAAAATTCTCTTTCCTTGCTATTATTCCTCCATTACATATTGTTGTTTCTATTAAGATGTAAGCTCCTTTAGGGAAAAGACTGTCTCTCCTTTGCATTCCTGTTCCCAATTCCTAGCATAGTGTTAGATACATAGTAGATGTTTAATAAAGGCTTCCCCTCCCCCTGTCCCTATTCAATCATTTATTCACAAACTGAAGTAGCTTAGAAGTAAGATATTCTATATCTATAGGTATCAGGATTGGTTGATTTTTAATCAATCAATAAACATTTATTGAGAGTCTACTAGGTTCCAAGCATCCCTGTCTTAGTCATTATTAACAAACTCAGAACACAAGATTTAGAGCCTTATCTAGTAAATACTTCAACCCCCTTTGACTTCTACTAGATAACATAGGTACCACTAAGTCCAGTTCTTTTTGTTTATTTCTTTGTTTTGTTTTGTTTTGTTTTACTTTTTAAATTTTTTTTTAAAGTCCAATTCTTTACACTACAATGTAAAGTTTCTTCTTACTGGGTCGAATATTGACAATAGTAGCCACAAGCTTTTGCCTTTGTAATTTATTAAAAACTATTTCATTTTCCTCTTTGTTAAAATAATCTTTCTTTAGGGGCAGCTAGTTGGTGTAGTGGATAGATTACCAGCCCTGAAGTCAGGAGGACCTGAGTTCAAATCTTAATATTTCTTGGCTATGTGACCCTGGGCAAGTCACTTAACCCAAATTGCCTCAACCAAAAAAAAAAATTAATAATCTTTCTTCTATAAAATTGTGAATTGTAGGGTAATAAATGAAGGAGTCATCCTCCATGCATTAGGCCATGCAAAACTCATGTTTTCTTTTATTTTATGAGTCAGAGACAAAAGTATAAATAATCCCCAAAAGAATACCCCATCCCTGTAAGTCAAAAGAACTTTTGTTCCAAGAGCCATATGTCATATCCATAAGGATATATAAAAATTTAATGCCTCACTTTTCTAATTTTATAAGTCTATATCAATTCATATAGATATAGATTAAATCAATTAATCAATAAGCTTTTATTAATTCTATACTAAACAATGTTCTAGGCTTAAGTGATAGTGAACTATGTAGTCATTAAACATTTATTAAGTACTAATTATGTGCCTAGCACTAACCTCTGCAAAAACAAAAGGGGGCAAAAGAAAGTACCTTCCCTCAAGGAGCTTACAATTTAATGGAGGAGATTATATGCAAAAACTATATTATATACAAGCTCTATAGAATGGAGATAATCAACAGAACAAAGGCGCTCACAGTAAGGGGCATGGAGAAATTAAATGCAATTGCAAAAGGTGGTCCCCACCCTCAAGGAAATACATTTTAGTAGACAATACATCATATTCACAGATGTAGAGTGTGTATGTGTGTGTGTGTATCTATGTGTAGAATATATGCCAAAAAACCCCCTATATATCCTGTACATAGTATATTTCTATACATTTGTTTGCATGTTGTTTCCCCTTACATTGTAAGCTCCTTAAGGAAATTGTGTTTTGATTCTTTTTGTGTCTCTGGAACTTAGAATGTTGCCTGGCACATAGTAGGTGTTCGGTAAATATTTGTTGATTGATTTTTAAGCTTCTACAAACAGGAAGAATCAGGAAGGGTCTCTTGAGGGTAGTAACATTTGATTGGTTTTGAAAGGAGATAGAGGTGCCAAAAGAGTGGTAGAAAAGGAAAGCACTGAAGAAATGGGGGAGCCAATCAGGGCAAAGATAAGGAGGGGAAAAAAGATGGAATGTCCTGTATGGGGAATAGCAAGTCTGCTAGTTTGGGTTTACAATGGATATACATTGCAGCATAGGGTTTACAAGGGGGAGTAATGCTCTATCAGCCTTGAAAAATTGTGGAGTCAGACTATGAAAGGCTTTAAGTGCCATAGAGAAACTAAAATTTTAACTTCAAAGCAATAGGTCACCATTAAAACTAGTTGAGCAAATTAATGACAAAGGAAACTCTATGTTTTAAGCATATCAGTTTGGCTTCTGAGGAGGACAGATTGGAGAAAGGAAAGATAAGGGATTCAGGGAGACCAATTGGGAAGCTTTTGGAATAGCCAGGAAGTGATAAGGGGTTGGATGAGGGTGGTTATTATAGGAATGGAGAGGAGACAGACTTATGAGATATTGAGGAAATAGAATCAATAAAACTTGGTAACAGATTGCATATGGGGAGGTGAATGAAATTGAAGTGTTGAAACTGACTTCTAGATTGTATACCTGGGTGATGGAAAGAATGATGTTATGCTCAACAAAAATAAATGAACTAGGAAGAAGAGTGGGTTTAAGAGGGAAGACAATAAGTTCTCTTTTGAACATATTGAGTTTGAAATGTCTAGGGAAAATTTCAGGAGAGATATCCATAAGGTAGTTGATGATGCAGAACTGAAGCAGAGAAGATAGTGAGGTTATCCAGCACTGTGTTTGATTTTTCTTTCATCTCCCTTTCTCTCATTCCACTATTCCATCCCCCATGCCCTGCAGCTACTCAGCAGTTTGAATTCTGAGCCTTTGAGGAATTTATATGCCAATTTTCATAGTAAGAGTATTTTAGTATTATTTTTTATTGTTGCACTTCTAATGCAAATGTCAGTGAACTCTTTCATATTCTAACACAATAAGCAAATGTTTACAATGCATGTGGGGCCAGCTAGGTGGCACAGTGAATAGAGTGCCTGTCTTGGAGTCTGCAAGATTTCTTTTCCTGAGTTCAAATCTGGCTTTAGACAATTGTACTTGGCACTTCTCTTGTCTGTTAGGAGTTGCCCTTTCTTGTGAGATCCTAATAAATCCTTTTTGTTTTTTACTTTGAGAGTCTCTGATTTTAATTTGCATAAGGGTCATTGTTCCACATGTTTATATGTAAAATGATCTAGAAAGGAAATGGCAAACTCTTCCAGTATTTTTGCTTAAAAAAACAAAAACCAAATGGGATCATGAAGAGTTAGACATGACTAAAAATGACTGAATTATTTGGCATATGGAAGACTAAAGGACACAGATGATATAATGCCAGGAGGGAGCAGAAAGGCTTCATGGATGGGGTGGTACTTAAGATAAATCCTTGAAGGAAGATAAGGATAGAGATGAAGAGATCTTGTGAATTCCTGAAGGCAAGAGATTATAGAAAATAGTAGTCAAATGTTAGTAGTCAAGGTTGGTTGGGACTACGACTATATGAGGAGAAATAATATTAATTAATGATAGAAAGATAAACTGTAACCAGATTTGTAAGTGATGGGGTGCTGCTTCTAGGGGAGATGTGACAGTATCCTTCGGCCACCTAGTCAGTAGTTCCACAAAGAATGCTGGTTATCAGACAACAATTTGTTGGTCAGTAATAACAAAGTTTCTGAGACAATAATGAGGTACATACCAGACCACTCCTCAATTTCATTTCTAAGTCATACAATTCAATAATGAGGTGCATACCAAACCATCCTTCAGCCTCACCTCTAAGACCGCTTCTTAATTCTACCTTTAACCATAAAATTAGCATTTCGATGACATGAAGCACCTGATCTCTCTCTCTCTTTTTCCTATAAATTTATTTTCTTTATCCTGGTTCTTTGCTAAAATTTTTTTTATAACTTAGTTCACTTCAATTGGTGTTACAATCATAAGAAACTTGGATAATAAACTCCTTTATTTGGAGATGGGTTTAAGCCTGCAAATTCTTTTGAGATATCTCATGACACTGGTCTGAAAACTCAGCCTTTTGGGATCTTCTTTGAATTTCAACATGCAGATTTTAAATACTAGAGTAAGAAATTTGTATTTATTTGGTTGGTAATTAGAAGTCCCTGAATATTTTTGAAGAAGATAATATGATCAGTTATGGAAGGATACATTGTAATGAGGAACAGAAAGAGAAAGTTAGAGACTGTTTCAGTAATCCAGATGAGAGGACTGATTAAACCTGAATGAGGATTGAGAAAGTATGAGTAAAGAAGGAAAGGATGAAAGTGCTATTGCAGGGTAGCGATAATAGAGTTTGGTAACTTATTAAATATAGAGCATGAGGGAGAAATTAAGAATCAAAGACTCCTTTAAAACCTACGAAGTTTAAAATCTTAGTAACTGAAAGGGTAGTGCTATCATTCACATACATATAGTGATGATGAATAGAAAAATACATTTAGAGGGGAAGATGATGAATTTAGCTTTAAAATGTTAAGTTTGAGGTTCTGACTAGTTGACAGAACTAGTTGAGGTATTGACTAGTAGACAAATGGAAAAATGGAACTGGAATTCAAGAAAACTGGAGATGGAAAACTGTATAATCATAGTTGGTAGCACATACATACAAACACACATATTTGTCATGGAGATTTCAGAGGCTCTTTGAATCGAAGACAGAGGTTTGCTGAACCAGAATATATGCCTTCATATACAATTTGAATATATGCTTTCAATATAAGGACTTCAAGAAACATCTTCATGCTTCTCCTTGCTAGGCAGAGAGTGTGTAGAGAAGAGAAGAGGAGAGTAAGAGAGAAACAGACCTATGTACTGAGCAAACAGCAGCTGAACCTGAGGGGATTGCAACTAAGATCATATCAGGGTGAGCAAGCTGTAGCAATTGATGAGAGTGAACAACATCCAGCTCAAACCTTATTTTTCCTTGTTTTCCCTGAGCACAATGCTGGGAAAAGTTCTGTTCAGAGTTTAAATCTCCATCTGTTCTCTTTGCTTTATTCTGACCAAGTGGGAGGAAGGATAGGAAGAAAAAAAAATTCTATCTTTACTTCACTCCTTTTTTTATAGCACTCTATACACTGTTTTAATCTCTATTTAAATTTTTCAAATTTATTTGATACTGCTAATTAATTACATGATCATTAGCATTAGTCCTATAAATTTTTAGGGTATAAGATTGAGAGAGAAAACCAATCCATCAGGGGAAATATGAGCTTAAGTCAATTATAGAGAGAAAGAACGAAAAGACAAGGAATGAGAAAAGAGGGGACAAGTGAAAGAGAGAAAGAGAGAGAGAGAAAGATGAGATATTTTCATTTTTGGTAATTTGAGTGTATTTCAAAGAATTCTCATTAGGAAAAGTTAATAAGAAGGTGAGCCTACAGGTAGTGTGTGTGTGTGTGTGTGTGTGTGTGTGTGTGTGTGTGTGTGTGTGTGTGTTGAAGATGGAAAGGATTGTCCCCAAATGCCATTGCTCTTAGTCTGATATCAAATGACTTTGTTCTATCCACATTCATATTTCATAATTTCATAAAAATTCAGGATTCATCTGCATACATAATAAGTTAGTTTTTGAGACCACCAGGAGAAAGAGCACAAAGAGAAAGAAGAGAGGAAGATGATGACAATGACTTGAAGGATACTATATTTAAGAGATGATGCAAAGAAGAGGCTTTGAAGGATCAGAATGACAGAGAGGAAGAAAACCAGGAAGCAGGAGTATCAAAGGTCAAGTGGAGAAACAGCATCTAAGAAAGGCATAGTCAACAGTATTAAATATTATAATAAGTTTTGAGAGCATAAGACTTAACAGGAAGGTTATTGGATTTGCAATGTGAATCCTTTGGTTACAAGAAATGAGGGGAAAAAATGGTTGGTGAAAAAGTGGATATTGACAGTGTAGATGATTCTTTTGAGAAGTTTTAACTGTGAAAAGAGGTGAAAATAGGATAATACTTTAAAAAGGAAACTTGGAAGATTGTCCTTTTTCTTTTTTTTCAAATGAAGGAACATAAAAATGCAGACAGAGGGGAGAGGTTAAACATATAAAAGTGAGAGATGAGAAGAGAGGATAGAAGAAAAAAAGAGAAAATAGGAGAGGAAAAGAGAAGAGAGAAAAGAGGAAAGGAGAAGAGAAAGAAAATGAGAGAAAAAGAAAGGATAGGAGAGAAGGAGGAGAGGGAGAGAGGGAAAGGAACAGAGAAAGAGTATGCTAGATTGAGTCAGATTCTGGAAAAGATGAGAAGAGATGTGATCAAGAAAATTTAGCATAGGAGGACAGAGCCAAGATGGCAGAGAGAGGCAAGGAAATTTTATGAATTCTCTTCAGTTTCCCTCAGAAATAACATTAAGTCAAGCCTCCAGAGAATTCTAGGATTACAGAATCCACAGAAAAGATGGAATGATACAATTTTCCAGTCCAAGATAACTTAGAAATATTTCAGAAAAGATATGTCTTACTTGGGTACAAAAAGGAGTCCAGCCTAGTGTAGGTATGTTTGGGAAAGCCAAATGGAGGTTTGTAGTCACAGCACAGATCAATAGTCAAAGGCCTGTAGTTAGGGCAGTGACACAGCAGGTCAGCTGTGAGGCCTCCTGCCCTAATGCAGCAGGAAAACTGACAATTCTGAAATCAGGGACATAACAGACACAATTAAGCTGGGACATTCTAGAAAAGTGAGAAAGCCACAAACACCAGAGGTCTTGGTGGTCCAGAAAGCCAATTACCAGGCCCATGGCCCCAAGTGAAAGTTGCCCTAATTACATGCCAAATTAGAAATTGTGAAAATCAAAGGATTTTTGTGAATTTATGAAAACTATTAAAATAATAATAAAAACTGATAGTTGGTTTTATGGAGGAAGAAAGAATGAAATAGATAAACTTTTGGTTAAATCATTTTTTTAAAAGAAAAAACCAAATTATCAGTAAATTCTACCAAACATTTAAGAACAATTAATTTCAATACTGTGTAAACTATTTGGAAAAATAGGTGAAGGAACTTTATCAACTCCTTTTATAACACAATTATGGAGCTGATACTTAAAACAGTAAGAGCCAAAACAGAGAAATAAGATCATAGAGCAATTATTTTAGTGAATATTACTTCAAAATTTTTAAAGAAAATATTAACAAAAAGATTATCAGAATTTTTTATGAGGATAATATGGCAGGTGAGATTTATGCCAGGAATATAGGGCCAGTTCAGTATTAGAAAAACTATTAGCATAATTGCCATATCAATAAAAAAACAACATAAACCATGATTATCTCAAATGATGCTAAAGCCTCTTTACAAAATACAGTACTCATTCCCATTAAAAACACTAGATAGTATAGGAATAATTGGGGCTTTGCTTAAAATGGTAAGTAGTAGCTACCTAAAACCATCAGCAAACATTATCTATAATAAGGATAATCCCAATGAATTGGAGTGAAAAAAAAATGCCATTACTACCACTATTATTCAATATTGTGCTAGAAATGTTAGCTTTAGAAGTAAGAGAATAAAAAGAATTTGAACAAATTAGACTAGGCAATGAGTAAAGAAAACCATTATTCTTTGCATATGATATGAATGATAAGAATCAATTAAAAAACCTACTTGAAATAATTAACAACTTAAGCAAAGTTGCAGGATATATAAAATATAATTACATAAATCATCAGAATTTCTCTATGTTATCAACAAAGCTCAGCAAAAAGAGATAGAAAGAGAAATTCAATTTAAAATAAATGTAGACTATAAAAATTTGGGGAGTCTATTTGCCAAGACAAACCCAAGAACTATATGAATACAAAATATTTTTCATACAAAGAGAATCAGATCTAAACAACTGGAAAAATATCATGGGTAGGCTGAGTTAATATAACAAAAAATGATGAAATCTAATAATAAAATACCACATAAATTAATTTATTCATTCAGTGCCATACCAATCAAAATGCCAAAAATTAAAAAAAACTTATTTTATAGAGATAGAAAATAACAATAAAATTCATCTGGAAGAACAAAAGGTTAAGAATAATAAGGGAAGCACCAGCCCTAAAGTCAGAAGAACATAAATTCTAATCTGGCCTCAGACACTTGACGTTTCCTAGCTTTGTAATCCTGGGCAAGTCACTTAACCCTAGTTGCCTCAGCAAAATAAGTAAATAAGTAAATAAATAAATAAATTATTTTTTAGAATAACAAGGGAGTTAATAGGGGGAAATGCCAAGGAAGGTAGCCTATTCATGCCAGGTATAAAACTATATTATAAATCAGCAATCATCAAAACTATTTGACTCTAATGAAGAAATACAGTGGAAGATCAGTGGAATTAGATTAGGTAGTCAACACACAATAAATGATTGTAGTAATCTACTGTTTGATAATCCCAAAGACTCTAATTTCTGGGATAAGAACTCACTCATTATTTGACAAAAACTACTGGGAAAACTGAAAAACAGTATGTCAGAAACTATGCATAGACCAAAAATCTCACATTCTATATCAATATTAGGTCAAATTTCTTTAAACATAAAGAGTGATACCATAAGCAAATTAGGAAAAAAGGAATAAATTGCCTGTCAGATCTACAGAGAAAAGAAGAATTTATGACCAAACAGGAGATAGAGAACTTTATGAAATGCAGAATGAATAATTTCAATTACATTAAATTTAAAAGCTTTTGCATAAGCAAAACCAACATAACCAACTTTAGAAGGAAAATAGAAATATGAGACAATTTTTACTACCAGTGTTTCTGAGTCAAATTTATAAGAATTACAAGTTCAAATTGCAAATGATCAAAGTATATGAACAAAAAGGTGTTAGATGAAGAAATTGAAGCTATTTGCAGTCATATGAAAAATGCTCTAAATCATAATTCACTAGAGAAATGCAAATTAAATGAACTCTCAGGAACCAGTTCATATCTAACAGATTTACTGATACGACAGAAAAGATGCATTGTTGGTAGAGTTCTGAACTGATCCAAGCATTTTGAAAAGCAAATTGAAACTATGGCATAAGAGAACAAGGTAGTAAACAAGTTGTATTATATTAATGTAGTGGAATACAATTGTTTTAAGAAATGATTAGTAGGCAGGTTTCAGAGAAGCTTTGAAAGATTTACACGAATTGATGCTGAAGCGATAGAAGCCAGGAGAGCATAGTATATAGTAACGACAACATTGTGCAATGATCAACTATGACTTAGCTCTCCTCAGCAATTCAACAATGCAAGACAATTCCAAATGACCCATAATGGAAAATATTATACACGTTCAGAAAAAGAACTATGGAGTCTGAATGCAGATCAAAACAAACTATTTTCATTTGGGGTGGAGAGCTTTTTTGTGGCTTTTACCTTTTTTCTATTTTTTCTTTTACAACTTATATGATAATGTGTAATGTGAAATGTGGAAATGTGTTTACGTGATTGCACATGTACAACCTGTATCAGACTGTTTACCTTCTTGGGGAGGGGGAAGAGAAAGAGGGAGAAAGAAAAAAGCTTGAAACTCAAAATCATATTTAAAAAATTGTTGAAAAAAAAGTTTAGCATCTGCCTTGTTTGTATCAGGAGCCAAACACCAGGCCTAAGTACACCTTGGGAGACTAGAAAATTTCTCACCAGCTGTTAACACAGCTGTCTCTTTAGGTCTCAGGATGCCTCAGGTTAGGAAATAGAAGGGGGAGGAGGTGGGCCAAGCAGAGATAGAGCTAAGGAAAATAGAGATTGCTTACTTAGTACTGAGTTCCTTCATTCATCATTAATTCATTCATTTACCCTTTATTAAATACCTGCTATGTGCAATTCATTATGTTACTCTTGGGGTGTGAAGAGATACAAAAGCATAAATAAGACATAGCCCCTATTCTTCATATGCTTTCTTTTTAAAATATGGACATCCTTTGCTTTTATATCACCTTTATTTTCAAATACATTTCTCCCCTCTTCCCAAAAATTAAAAAGAAAAAAAATTTATTAAAACAAGCCTGGTGGCTGTGTATATACAACATAGCACTTCCATGGTCTTTCCTCCTCCCCCTTCAAAAAAAAAACAAAGGAAGGGAATGCATTTTCACAACTCTACTCCAAGGTCAAGCTTGGTTATTATAAATATATAGCATTCTGTTTGCATGTATGTGTTTAAATTATTTCCATTTATGTTGCAGTTGTGTGAATTTCCTGATTATGATTACTTTACTTTGAATCAATCTATATGTCTTCCTACACTTCCCCAGAATCTTTCTATTTATTGTCTCTTGCAGAGCAGTAATACTCCACTGTTGAGATGTTTCAGTCCCATCCACCAACCTGTAACCCCATTTGGAGTTTTCTTGGTAAAGATACTAGAGTGGTTTGCCATTTCCTTCTCCAGATCAAGAGGCAAAGAAGATGAAGTGACTTGCCTAGGATCATACAGCTAGTGTAACTGAGACTGGATTTGAATTTAGAAAGATACTATTCAATGTGTCATCTAACTGGTTCATTATTTCATGTTCCATTATATTCAAAAAACATAATTTTCTTAGTTCTATGGCTCCTAACCTCCTCTCTGTGAACTTCTTGCTTTCCTCAATATTTTGATAACTATATCTCAATGTAATTGACTTCCTTTGTAAATCCTATGTATTTTATTTTATACATTTAAAAATATTATTCTGAAAAGGGGTCCATGAATTTCCTTTGACTGCCAAAGGGCAGTCACAAAAATGTTTAAACCACTGGTTTAGGTCCCCAAACAAAAGGTATTTATTTTCCCTTGGCTACTACAAAAATTGCCATTCTCAAGATTTCAAGGCATATAGACCTTTCTATCATTAACTTCCTTTAGCTAGCTTTATGACTAGGAATTGGATGCCTGGATCAAAGACTATGAGTATTTCACTAGTTTTTTTGTTTGTTTGTTTGTTTTTGTATAGAATGTTGTGGGATGATCAGCTGTGAATTACTTTGCTATTCTCAGCAATACAATGATACACGATTACTCTGAAGAACTTAAGATGAAAAATGTTATCCATACCTAGAGAAAGAACTAATTGTGTCTGAATACAGATTAAAGCACATTCTTATTATTTACTTTATTCTTCTTGAGTATTTTTTGGGGGGGAGGAGAAATCTATGTTTTCTTTTGCAACATGACTTTTATGGAAATGTTTTGCCTAACTTCACATGAATCTTCTTAAGGGGAGATGGGAGTGGGAGAAAGGGAGAGAATCTGGAACTCAACATTTTAAAAACAAATGTAAAAAATTGTTTTACATGTAAGTGGGGAAAATAAAAATATTAAATTTAAAAAAATAAAAAACATAATTACAAATTGTTCCTCACAATGGTTGGATCAGTTCTGCAAACTGTTAAGTCTTCCTCTCCAAAGGGCTGAAACCAAAGGAATAGTTGAGGCAATTAGACATAGGCAGCTAGGTGATGCAGTAGATAGAACATGGGGCATAGAATCAGAAAAGCTGAGTTCAGATACAAGATGCCTCTGATACTAGCTGTGTGACTCTGAACAATTCACTTCACTTGTTCTATGTCTGTTTCCTCATCTGTAAGATGGGCGCAGCAATATCACCTACCTCTCAGAACTATTTTAAAGATTAAATAATATAAAGGTGATTAGCACAGTATTTGGAATTTAATAACCCTTTATTACTTTCCTTCCTTTCTTCACAGAGGATTAGTCAGGCATGATTCATGGTCTCTGTAACTGAGGACTTGCAAGTGAAAAATGAGTTGGAACTTCTTGAATTTAGTGGAATGTCAGTGACTAGTAGCCCTACTATCTTGAGGAATCGGAAAAACCTTTACAATACCCTTCATTTCTAACCTTACCAGCAACCCTTTACCAAGTAAAAATTCTCAATTAAAGATAGTCAGATCTCTGATATTTTCAGGTTTTTATTCAATGGAAAGGAAGATCTAATTTGATCTACATAAACTTGTCTTCATGTCAGAATGGATGGGTAGGGGAATGTTGGGAAGGAAAAAAAGACATGGTGGCTATTTTAAATTCTCTGAAAGGCTATTGTTTAGAAATGTGTTTTGTTTGTTTGTTCATTCCAAGAGGATATGATGAGGAACAATTTATGGGGATTACAGAAAGGCATATTTTTACTTAATGCCCAGAAAACTTCTGAACAGTTAAAGTCATCCCCAAGTGATATGAGCTGCCTCCAGGGGCAGAATTTTCTCTTGTTATTGAGTCTGTAACAATAGGTTGAATGGTCACTTGGTATAGACTAGGGATTCTGGTTCCTGTATTTGTTGAACTAGAGAATCCTAAGATTCTATAATTCTTGAAGGGCAGGGCAGGAGAAAACAAGTGGCTCCTTATGAGAAGAACCTGGTTTAGAAGCAAGCTAGCTTACTTTGTTGTAGTCCAGCATTTCATGCCCTAGGCTTACATTAACTAGGATCAATCTTGGGGGTAGACTCCCCTCCATAAATTATTTTGATGTGGGTAAAAGGATCCCCACCTTGTGAAGATGCTAAAGGTAAAAAAAGTCACAAAAATAAAAGACAACTTTTATTTTACTTCAATCCTTAGAAAAGGCAGAATATACGTACATAAATAACTCACAATAGTTCCAAAATAATGAAAAATGTCTCCTTTTGAGTCCTATATTCCTCCCTTATACCAGAGCCTTTTATAGATCTCTAGGTTCATTGAATCACCATGATATTTAGATTATCTTTTGTGGCAAGTGTAAGATAAAATGGCTGAGGAAATAAAAGATCAACCTTCCAAGCACATCTATTTATTAAGCAATGTATGCTAATTGCATAAAAAACCAGAACTAATCCTCCTCAACTTTGGCACTGGAACTTCAGTACAGATGAATTCATATTTTTATGCATTACAGACAATTATATTCAATCAATTGATTAAAAGAAAACAGCTAACTAGGATACAAAACTAAGTAATCTGATTTCTAATTGAAGGAAAGATTAGAGACTTTCCAAGATGGGAGGGGGAAAGTAGACAGGTACAATTCCCTGGAATCCAAAAAAGAAATGCTCCCCAAGTGTTTGTATTCATTCAAAGGAACATGGAAACAAAAATGAATTAACCACTATTGGGCCAATTTTTAGATAAAATCTGAGAGTTGTTTGAGATGTATAATTGGGATAAAAATCCTTGTATCAATCTGTGAATCTGACTAGGTTTCTGGTCAGCATAAACTAAGTTCTCTAAAGTCTCTAAACAGCAAGGAGAGGTGGTCCAGCTTTCCAGCCATGCAGGACTAGGTTCAAAAAATGCAATAAATTTTTTTTCTCAATTGAATACATTTTTCTCACAAGACAGAAATTGGACTGGACTCATAATTGAATAGAAAGGGAACTGAGCTAGCTGTAGAACTAAGGCACAATTGAGTCAGTGTGATTCACTCAATTCCCAATATCACTTGCTGTTTTAATTCCCTCACCTTGGAGGGGAAAGAAGCAGCACTACTGGAGAAGTAATCCTCCAATATTCTGGTTAGTTCCACTTTCACCCAAGGGATGGATAAAAGCTTTTAAGCATTATGATAAATCCTAATGGTTCAGACTAATGAAATAAAATGAACTTGGCATTTCAAGAGAGGCACCTTCTCCACCCCCACTTCCCAGCACCCCTTCCCATCTGGCCTACACTGTCTGAATTACAGTGATAGAAAGAGACAAAATGAAGGTCTTTTCTCCCTTCATTGCGACTTAGTTTCTTGTGTTTTTCCACCTCTGGGTCAATCACATCATCTCTTTGCTACCCAGGAACTCCCTCTACACTTTTCTTAAGAAGGTTGGATCCTAGAACTCTTGAAGTATGAGTCTTGAAGATGTAATTTCAAAGTTGGTGGCACTCAGAAATTCCTGTTTCTCTTTCTAGAAAGTTAGTTACATGGAATTTTCTTGGCAAAAATGCTGTAGTGATTTGCCATTTCTATCTCAACCTTTCTTTGTTTTTTTGTTTTGTTTTGTTTTGTTTTGTTTTGGTTGATTTTTATTTTGTTTTGCTTTGATATTTTTTATTTTATTTTATTTTGTGAGGCAATTGGGGCTAAGTAGCTTGTCCAGGATCATACAGTTGGTAAGTGTTAAGTATATGAGGCTGGATTTGAATAGCTGCCTCTATTATGATTATCGTTTTTTAATAAATGAAGAAGGAAAGCTGGATGGTACCATGCATAGAGCACTAACTGTGGAGACCTGAGTTCAAGTCTAGCTTCAGACACTTGACACTTACAGATGTGTGACCCTGAGCAATTCATTTGATTCAAATTCTCTGGGGGAGGGTGTAGATGAAGAACAAGGGCAAATAGGATTAAGTGGCTTGCCCAGGGTCATATACTAGTAAGTGTCTGAGGTCAAATTTGACTGGGGGTAGGGTGGGGTGGGGTGGGGAAATGAGTCTTCTTGACTTAAGACTTTGTACTCTTATCTACTGAATCACCTAATTATCCCTTATTTCATCTATAACATTAAAAACTGCTATTAGAACTAACAAGCTGGATACTGCATTACCTTTCTCTAAGCTCTGCCAATATCCAGGTAGCCTGGAATGGGGTTAGTTTTGGAAGATCCTGGTTTTTACTGAGAGAGGGGCTAGGTTCCCTTTCCTCACACTATTTGACTCATTAAATCCTCAGTCTGGCCCCTGGGGTAGAAATTATTTAAAACTTAGGACTCATGTGCAAGTCTCTCTTAAGGAAGAGAGGAGGTGAGTAAAAAGATGGGCAATATGTAATGTTATTCAGGTAAGGCAGAGGTACTTATTTCTTACACACAAAAGAAATGCTAAATGACAGAAAAATCACAGCGCATATTGACAGATGACAGGATAGGATTCAATAACAATTTATAACTACTATTACAATATGCTGAGAAACTGATTCTTAAATTCTTAAAGCTCCTCAAGTCCTTGAAAATAAAAAGTTGTTTTTTTCCTTGTCTTTCTCAGTTATCTCTATCTCTTACCTTGAAACACAGTCAATACTTAACAAATGCTGGTTGAGGACTTTATTCATCTATAAATGAAGTGTTTGCAGGACTGTTGATTAAGCATTTTATATTATAATTTTACTTAGTACTATCTCTCAAAGTCCATATCTTCAGTTAATCTAGACCATAGGTTTGAGTTCTTCAGCTTATTGGTGGTTGTATTCTTTATAACAGAAGCTTATCTTGCTTCTTTCCACTAGTCACCTTCGTTCATTGATCAGAGAATTTCCAGACTTCACAAAGTCACTTCTAAACATAAACACATCCAGCTCCAGAATGTTGTCTCATCCCCTAGTCAAGGTTATTCAAAGTGAAAAAGGTAAATAGGGGCACAAGCACAAGCTTGTTTAGCTGAATTTACATGCTATATGAAAGAGATCATAGTGTTGTGCCACAGTTTTCTTTTATTGTCCTGCCTTAGATACCCTAAATGGTCCTGCCTCAGTTTCCCTGAATTGTCCTGCTTAGTTCCTTGAATTGTTCTGCCTCAATCCCCCTGATTTCAACCCCCCTTTCCTGATCATTAGGACTGAGATAATTAGGGTTGTAGAGAGCTGGTATTCCAAAAGATAAAACTCCAGATGTTCTATCTCAGATACCTAATTAGTATCCTCTATCTCTAAGTTCCAGACTTTCTGTCTCTAACTAACTACTCCCAGTTTATCAGAATTTGTAGTTCTCACCCCCGCCCCCCACCCTGTCAGAACCAGATTGATGATCTGTCCTTGGAAATTCCAGCTCACCAGAGTTTGGACTCCACCCCTGCCTTTGGCTACCCTGATTGCTTAGAGCCACATATATAAAAAGCATTGGAATTGTGTGCCAATCCACAGCCTGATCTATCTGCCCATCTTTCAATGGCCACAATTAGACCAACTCACCTGCCTTGGGGCTCCAACCTAGATCACAGAGACAGACTGACCAGGAGGTTGCAAACATTCTGTCTTTATTCAGTCATCCTCTCAGTGGGGGTAGCAGAAGAGTGCAAGAACAAGAGAGTGAATTCTGCTCAGGACTGACTATTTGTGCTGCTTCTCCTGCAGGATTGCCCGTGCCCTGCTCACTCAGAACTGCATAGGTGAAGCCCTCAGAGGGGAGGCTTCTGGAGTTAGTGCTGCGTCCCAGAAGGAGATCTAGCAAGAGGACAAGCTCCTCGCCATCTCAAGAAACCTATTAGCAGTTTCTTAACTCCTGCCTCAGAGGCCAAGCCCCTTTTTACCTCCTGTGCCCACCAGACCAGCTGATGTGGGTACAGGCTCTATGACACATCACAAAGAGAGAGCAGTGCTCATTGCCCCTAATAACTCCCCCTTTTTATTATTAAGACTGAATGTTCTCATGTTGACCAATGTGATGCTCTTCTGATCAGGTGTTCACAAGGGAACCAACAAGTCAGGGCATCAATCAGGGCATTATGTGAGTAGGTATAATAAAGGCTTTTAAGATTACACATGGCTGTTTTTGAATGCGCGACTGGTTATTAAATTATAGATTCAAGAGATAGTGGCCAGAGACCTTTGAAGCCTCAGAGGAGGTGAGCCAGGTAGAGTTGGCACTGCAAAAGTCAGTGGTCAAAGGTGCTCTGTTGGGCCTAGGACAGACTAGTAATTGTAACTGCCAGGTGTGCATGTTACAAATGTAAGCACCTCGATATAATTTCTAAGAATACATATAAAGTATCCTAGCAAAGTAGGCAAAAGCAAAAGAAGCAACAATACAAAAATGGCTGCATAGAGCCCATGATCGGATACAATAGAAAGGGATGGGAAAGGAAGTATGTTGGATCCAATCACTAAGCCCATCCGGCAAGGGTGGTCATCTCTCCTCTATGGCGCTGTCTTGGGCGTTTCCTGGGTCATCTTCTCTTCTTTTTTGGTCCCTGTTTTAACAGGGGCAACTTTCCTTGTTCTTCTTTCTGGAATCCAGTGGCCTTCCCCATTAGGGCTTGCAAGATATAAATATCTCGGCCCTCTCCAAAGTACTAAGCATGGACCTTGCCAATGTCCTTCCTCATCCTTCCAAAGGACCTTTTGTGTGTTCTCTGGCACTTGAAGTACTGTTTTCATGGGGCCTAGTTTTCTGTCCTGTCTATAAAATTGTGCCAAATGTATCATTCCTGGAGAGAGGCCAGTATCCCAGGCACAAAAATTGTAAGTGTATAAGGCCTTATCCACATCTGCCTGTATGAGTCATCGAGGATTCTGTCTGCTTCCTCCCCTTTCTGTTTAATAAGAGTGGCCTTCAGAGTATGATGGGCCCATTCCACTAGGGCCTGACCCTGTGGATTATAGAGAATCCCTGTAACATGTTTAATGGCAAATGTGGCGAGGAAGGTGGCCATCTGCTTAGAGGTATAAGCTGGACCATTGTCGGTCTTTATGGTATTAGGAACTCCATGAGAGGAGAAGCAACTATACAAATATTTAATAACCAAAGGAATGTTCTCACAGGAGGCCACTGTGGTCCAAAGGAATCTAGAAAAGGCGTCAATACAGACAGGGATGGCCACATGGTTCACATGTGTAATATCCGTTTGCCACAAATCATTGGGGAACAAACCCTGGGGATTTACTAGGTGGAGGAGGGAGAAATGGAACACACTGAACACACTGCTTCATTATCTGTTGGGCTTGTTCCCTTGTGAGGCCCTAAAGGCTATGTAGAGAATCAGTGGGTAAGTAGAGAAAGTCACCGTCATGTTTGGGGGTGTGGCGACCCTGAGAAGGGAGCATTGTAAGCATGATCTGCCACCTCATTACCCGAAAATATGCCTCCTGAACTGCACTGGTGAGAGTATGCATGCAGGACATAAATGGGATGTTCCCTAGTCTGTAAAATCAGCTGCAATTAAGCAAGAAGATTAACAACTGAAGAATTCTGAGGTTGTAGGATGTCATCCTCAATGCCTCTGAACACTCGGACTGCATATAAGCTGTCTGACATGATGTTAATGGGCTAAGTGTATCTCTTACAGGCCTGGAGGATAGCAAAGAACTCATTTTTTCTGGGTAGATTCATAAGGAGTCTCTAACACCAGAATCTCTTTTAAGCTCTCATGATAAATTAAGACTTTGCAATTCTTAGTGGTATCAGTAAAAACATTTGCACCTTGCACAGGCTCATCAACAATTGTCTTATGAGGAGGCTGTACCATAATGTGGGACCTCAAAGGAAAAAAGGAGCATGTAAAATGGGGGTTAGCGTAGCCCACTGAGCACAATATGCCCATGGCCAATAAGTTTGCATCATGACTTCTCTAGCTCTAGCAATAAAGGTCTTTTCCCTGATAGATGAAAAGCTCTTTTTACTGCCTCAAGGGCAAGTTCTCCCAGCATTTCAACATGATTTGGTAATACTCTCTGTGGTCTTCTCATGTACACATGTTCCAAAATTTTACTACCTTGATGTAGTACAGTGAAAGGACTTTTTTTGTCTACCAAACAAGACTTCTACAGGACACATGGGGTCCCACCTTGCTATTCCAAATATAGCAGCAAGAGCAATGATCTTATAAATTGCTTCCTTCATGGAGGAGGTCCATTTATGAGGGGAGTTTAGATCAGATTCTCCTTTCAAGATGTCATATAAAAGCTGAATCAAAGAAATAGGAATAGGGGCACAAGCCCTTAAGCATTGAATTTGTCTAACCAGTTTCTGAAATTAGTTCAGAGTATTTACCTTGTCTAATTGTAAGTTAGGTACTGAGTAGTACTGCAGTACTGAGTAGGTAACTGCAGAATTCCCCATGCAAAGTCCCAGGTAAATGATGGGATAGTTATGTTGGATCTTTTCTGCGGCTACCAACAGTCCATGCCATGGTCTCCTTCAGCAGGGCAGAGAGAGCTTTCCCACTGCTTGTTGATAACAGTATATCATCCATGTAATGCAGGATCATGGCACAGAGTCACACCTTCCTTATTGGCTCTAGCACTTTCACTACTATACCTGACACAAAGTAAGGTTACAACATATCCCTTGAGGGAGAACTTTCCATTGGTAGTGAAGATCAGGCCCTGCATTGTTTATAGATTGAATGGTAAAAGCAAATCTTTCTTATCCTCTGGGACCAGAGAGATAGAGAAGAAACAATCTTGTATGTCTATTAATGTAACTGGCTAGCCACTGGGTACTAGGTTAAGAGGTGGCATGCCAGGCTGTAGGGCTCCCATAGGTTCAATAGTAGCATTAATAGCCCTAAGGTCCACTAGCATTCTGAATTTCCCAGATTTCTTCTTTATGATAATACAAGGCTATTCCATGGGCTGGATGTTGGTTCTATACGTCTAGTCTTTGTTGCACAATTTCACATAAGGCTTGGGCTTCCCCTTTACCCATGGACTTCTCAACAGCCTCCTGTAGGTGAGCCACAAAATAAGGAAAATGTTCATCTTGGCCCTGTTTAATTTTAGTCTTTGAAGGCCTCTGCTTTCTAGAACAATGAATTTTACTAAATGCTCATTGGGCACATTGGGGCACAGCTGCATATACTGCAGCATCATATTGCACTTGATCCTCATTTCTTTTATACCTTCCAGCCCCTACTATTTTTTTGGAAATCATCTTGAGGGGTACAGCTCTGCATATCCCTCACAAAGTTTTTTGCCAAATCTGCAAACAGAGCCTCCCCAGGTTTAAGGCAGACTTTAGCAATAGTCTTCTAATCATTCAGGGTTAGCATATTGCTGGAGGCTAGGAGAGCCAACAGCTCCTTAACATATGGAGAGTCAAACCCGTAAGTATTCACTGCCTCTTTCAGTTCTTTAAATTTCCCTGTCCTTCCCTGTTGGCCTTCAAATATGGGGCAAGAATCTAATCAAGTTTTTGCTTCCCCTTCTTCTTCCTCCACGGCTTTCTGTATCATTTGTCCTAAACTTGTCTGAGAATCTCCAAAGCCTCCACAAGGGGGTGGAGAGGAAGTGGACAGGAGACCTATCTCCTCAGAGAGGGCAAGGGATGGGGAAGGATGCCATGCCTCAGAGAAGGAGGTGAACTTCTCTCTGTTCACTTTCTCCTCCCTCATCTTAGCACCGTCTTTTTTCCAAGGTCATATGTCCCTCTGTTTTCTTCCTCATTCCTCATCTTATCCCTGCCTCCTACTATTCAGTCATATCCACTTCTTGCTTCTTGCTCACTACCTCTTCCTTTTTCAACATGTCTACCTTCTTCCTCTTGTTTACTTCTTGATTCTTTACCACAGCAGCTAACTTCTGCCTGCTCCATTTCATGGGCATGGCTGGTCCCAGTGAATGCTGATTTAGGACCTCATTTGTTTTATGACTTTGTTTGTACTTCATTATCTATTTTTAATGGATTGCAACTTGCACCTCTTAAAGTGCCCCCAATCACTTGATAAATGAGGTGATGCCTTTCTGGAATGGCTCCCAGCCTTTCCTTATCATAGGAAGCCATCTGCAGTAGGTAATCACCTACTACCTCCCACTTTTTAAAATCAATTTGCAGTCCTGCTTGCTTTATTATTCTATAGTTGTCTTTCCCTAGAACCTCCCAGTCTGGAACCCTCACTATAGTTTTTCCCATACTGAACATTCTACTCACTAGAGCAGATTTCTGTCTCCCTTCTCACCTTGTAGACCTGCTACACAGTGAAGTCCCTAGTCACATGGTCCCTGTATTGGGCGCCACTTGTCCTGGCCCATAGCCTGATCTATCTGCCCACCCATTGGTTGACAAGACTAGGCCAGCTCACCTGTCTTTGGGCTCCAATCCAGATCACACAAAGACAGACTGACCAGGAGGTCCAAGCATTCTGTCTTTATTCAGTCATCCTCTCAATGGGGGTAGCAGGAAGCAAGAACAGGAGAGAGGAGGGCAAAAGAGCAAGAGAGAGAGAAAGAGAGAGAGAGAGCTCTGCTCAGGACTGACTATGCTGCCTCTCCTCTGGGATTGTCTGTGCCTAGCCCACTCAGAACTGCATAGGCGGAGCCCCAGACTGGAGGCTTCTGGAATTAGTGCTGTGTCCCAGGAGGAAATCTAACAAGAGAACACGCCCCTCACCATCTCAAGAAACTTGTGGCAGTTCCTTAACTCCTGACAGACACGCCCTCCTGCCTCAGAGGCCAAGCTCCTTTTTACCTCCTGGGCCCTCCCTACCAGCTGATGTGGTATACAGGCTCCCTGACACATCTCAGAGAGAGTAATGCTTCATTGCCCCTAACAGAATCTCACATTCGATGCTGCTGCTGCTGTTGAATGCTTTGAGACATCAGCCCTGGGATCAAAATGGAACCTTTGGTCCAAGAAAATCTCTCCCTCTCAGAAATCCAAATAAAATATTAAAAACTTTCTAATCTCTATCTTGCCTCAGTTTCTCTGGCATTATGATAGGATTTGGAATAAGGGATTAGGATTTAAAAAAACAAAAACAAAAACAAAACAAAACTATTTTCTTAAAATGAGTTTCTGAAGCATTTCTCCCTCCCTTCACACAGGCAGTTTAGTGACAGAGACTTGCTATCTACATTGTGGAAGACTAGAAGCAAGAGGAGAATTTGGAAAATGACTCTTCCTTTGACATAGAACCCTGCTTCACTGATGCTGTCATGGAGTGAGAAGAAAGTCATGAAATGATTTGGAGTTTTCTATATCACACCAAAGAGCCAGATGTTTTCAATACTGAGCCACTTCATGGCTAGATATTGCCAGGAACTTAGTCATTCTCAAAATGATCATGACTTTAGCCACCATACCTGTAAGAAGGAATGGAATATCTACCCATACTTTGATCCCTTGCTCACCCCTCCCAGGGAGTCAGGAGTGCTAAAGCTTTTCCTCATTCATCCATTTGGCCCAACTTTTTTGGCTGCAATATGTCAAGCAGAGACTTTAAGCTACTGCCATTGTTTGCTAAAGGAACAGGAATTTACTGTCCAGGAAAGGACAAGAAAACCCTGTGTGCATGCAACAAGGCAAGCTGTTAGCGCTAGTGTGGGGTGAAATGGAAAAGGTGCATATTATATGTTCTTTTGCTCTCTGATCTGTGTCCAAAGCTCTTAAAATCCTTCAGACAATTGTGGGAGGAGGAATAATTCTTCAATTAAGATTCAGCACTCCAGTGCCTTCCACATAGAAGGTACTTAATAATTGTTTATTGATTGATTGATTAACTGATTTACCCCATTTTATAAGCCTATCAACTCAGCATAAGCAAAATGGTGACTCCAAATCATAGCTATCATTGTCAATCAAGTCATTCTCAATTAAAAAAAAAAAAAAAAAAAAACTTAAAAATGTATTCTCACCTTAAATGTATTATTACTGGGGATACCCAAGTACTCTCACCAATCTTACTAACGGGTATGACTAAATCTTCCATTTGAACATTCAAGTAATATTCCAGATTAAGAACTTAGCATCTCAATAGCTCTTCAAGCTAGCCAGGCAACTCCATGATCATGCTGACATCAGAACTAGTCACGGAACAGAACTAGTTAGTGCAAATTTGAACTTGGCTAGAGCAAGCAGCAAAAGTTAATGGTGTGTAATATCAGACTGGATGAATAAGGAAATTTAAACCCAGCAAGCTGAACTGACTTTTTGAAGGTAAAAATGATTATGGGATAATGAGATATTGAGGAAAGGAACTCAGAGATCATTTAGTTTAGCCCCCTCATTTTACAGATGAGGAAACTGAAAATCAGAAAAATTAAAAAACTCATCCAAGATCATATAACTACTAAGCAATTGTGTCAGGATCTTACTCATATCTTCTAACTCAAAACTTCTTAAACTGTGGCTTATAAACACATATGAGGTTGACTGAGTGTAAGGGGTGCAAAATTATGATTTATTATTAGTAAATGTTTGATTCCTATACCTATTTTATATACCTATATATCCAGGTTCATGTAAAAATTTCTCAGGTGAAAAGGAGTCCCAAGCAAAAAAAGCTTAAGAAGCTCTGTTTAACTCTTTCCCCACTACATTGAAGCGTCCTCCCTGAAAAATTGTAAAAGATGATAAGCCAGAGCAGATAACTTGTGTTAGGTATAGGTTCATAATATCTGGAGAAACTATTTGAAAGAAATGAGAATATTTTTCTTGGAAAAGTGACTTCTGAAGGACATAGTAAAATTTCAGGTGTTGGGATAAACTGATGGGAAATATTTTGAGTGGGAAGAATCTGCTGCCAACCCCCAAGCTACACTACATATAGTCAAACCTAATAGATTGGAAAAAACTTTTTTTTTTTTTTTTTTTTTTTTAAGCAGAAGGAAGGACAAGACAGAATGTAGAGGGCCTTGCTTGTTGGGAAAAAAATTTGAGGAAGAATGAAACCCTTGTGGCAACTTAGCCAAAGATAGAATGTTTCCCTGCTCAATATTGATGGTTGCACTCCACATGCTAAGTATTCATTTTAATTTATAACTGAATCTATAAATTTGGGAAAGCACCTGGGAATCCATTTCTATCACTGAAAGGCAAGATCTAAAGATTGGATCACTTTTTTTTTTGTTTCATCTTTTCAAAGATTTTTATGAAACTCATCTTTAAAGGTTGCATACTCATTATGTTTGAAATGTCTTCAAGTATCCTTAATCCAGTGCTAAGAGTCTGGGTTCTTTTTCATAACACTTATAAGAACTTTGCTTTTAAGAGAAATTTAGCAAGCATTGAGGATTGGTTAGCCCAATTTTAGGAAGGCAGAATAAGGAAGGGAGGTGATTCTCATGGGCATGGGTGCCACCCAGGAAAAAGCAGAGCCTTTGGTAGTTTTTTATTGGCATTTACTTTTATTCATTTTTATTCACTCTTTTATTTTTATGCTTTTCAATCTATTCCTCCTAGTTTCCCTTCCCAGAAAGCAATTCCTTACATCAAAGAATAAAGAAAATGGAGGGACAAAAGAGAAAACTAATCAACATATCAAGTGAGCCTAACAGCATATGTAATACTTCCTATTCATAGAGGCCTTAGGGCTAAGAAGACCTCCTGAGTGCAAGTACTATTTCTGCTACATACTGTTTGTGTGACCTTAGGTAAGTCACCCAATAACTCAGTGCTTTAAACCAATGATGTCAAATCCACTTCTGGCAAACAGAAATGAGGGTCACTGAATCATATACAAGAGCATAAAGACTTTGTTGTTGTTGCTGTTTAGTCATGTCTGACTCTAGTTTTCTCGGCAGAGATACTGAATTGGTTTATCATTTCCTTTTCCAGCTCATTTTTTAGATTAAGAAACTGAAGCAAACAGGATTAAGTGACTTGTTCAGGGTCACACTGCTAAATATTTAAGACCAGACTTGAACTCAGGAAGATGAATCTTCTTGACTCTAGGATTAGTGCTCTATCCACTTCATCACCTAGTTACTCACACACCAACTTAGAAAACTACATATTAATATTATCAATATTTTATTGTATTTTTATTTATTTGTTAATTCTCAATTATTTCTTAATCTTATTTGGGTGCATTCAAAAATGTTGGGTGCAATCAAAAGTATATGGTTACATACCACCTTTATTCTAGATGATTCTCCAACACTAGAACTTGTAAAGGAGATGATTGGAATTGGTAGTAGAAGTTCCTTACCAGGAAATTATTACACAATGAAAACACAGACCTTGTTTATTTAAAAAACTGTATGGCTGCTATGTGGTGTAGTAAATAAAGTGCAGACTCTGGAGTCAGGAGGCTGTGTTCAGATTTGGTCACAGACACTATGTGACCCTGGACAAGTCACTTAACCCTGATTGCCTGCAAAAAAAAAAAAAAAAAAAAAAAAAAAATTAAAGGGAACAGTGAAAATGTGAAGCTATATGTCAGAATCTCCATTTTCTCTTCTCTTTTGTACCTCAAATCTCCTCAGTTTCATCCTCAACTGTTCCAATCTCAGGAAAAGTATCTTTTCTTTTTCCTTTCCATTGTCTGTCCCTTGGCCTAATCCTAAATCTTTACTGGAAATATTCTCTTGGCCTTTCTCGGTTCTCATCCATTTTGACTTCTTGGCAGCTTTTGACATTGCTAACATTTTTCTTAAATGAAGGCAGCTAGATGATTCAGTGGATAGAGCATTGAATATAGAGTCAAGAAGACCTGATCTGAGTTCACGTCTAGCCTCAGATGTTTACTAACTATGTGATGCTGGGTGAGTTATTTAATCTCTGTCTACCTTAATCCCCTAGAAAAAGAAATGGCAGACCACTACAATATCTTTGTCAAGAAAACATGGGGTCATGGATTATTGGATGTAACTGAACAATAAGCTATACTTTCTTCTCTGGGTTTTTATGACCCATGAACTCTCCTAGCTCTACTTTTGCCCTCAGTCTCCTTTGCAGATGAGTCCAAAATGCAAGTATTCAGACCTAATTTGCTCAGAAGTTCTGATCCCAAAACACCAACTGCCTTCTGACACTTCCACCCTATAGGAATCTCAGAACAAGAATGTTCAAAAATAGAACTCATTAAATTTCTTGGAAAAACCCACTCCTCTTTCTAACTTCTCTATTTCTGTCAGATTTCTTCATTCCTGCTCACAACCTTGGAGTAAACTCTTTTATCTCTTCATCATCCACTTCCCATATCTAATCAATTGTTAAGTCTTGTTGATTCAACCTCTACAATATCTCTCATGTCACATCCATTCTTAATCTTAATCACCCAATCATCACATCCTCATAACCCTGCATTCAGACTTGTATAAAAATAAAACCCTCCTAGTTATTCTTCATATATGCATTTTTTCCCTTCACCAATCCATTTTTCATTCAGCTACCAAACTATACCAGTAGTCAATAAACATTAAGTTCCTAATATGTACCAGGAATTATGCTAAACTCTGGAGATTAAAAAAAAAAAAAAACCAGTTCCTGCCTTCAAGGAGTTTATGCTCTTACAGGGGAGACAATACACACACACAAAAGTACAAACAAGCTATATACAGGTTATATAGGAGATAATTAATAGAAGAAAGAACTAGAATTAAAAAGAGTTCTCACAGAAGATGAAGGATTTCCCAGGAAGTTTGAGTGGCTCTTTGTTGTATCAAGGCTAAACTGAAAGCTCCTCTGTTGGCATTTAAAATTGTCCTTTCACTTATCTTTCTAGAGCAATTGTACATTCTTCTCCTTTACACTCTTATCTTATAGCACAGAACCTCCTTCCCTCTCTGGGTCTTTGCACAAGTTATTTCCTATGCCTAGAATGCTATCCATTCCTCTTATCTTTACATTTATGAATTTAGCACCCCCCCAGGGAATAGAGTAATGGTGGCTCCTATAAGAGCCTTTTCTGGATTCTCCTAATAGAACTCTCCATTACTTTGCATGCATTCTGCATTTTTTCTATGCATTTGTTGTTTCACCCCAGTAAAATGTAAGCTCCTTGAGAGCATTTTGTTTTGTTTTGTTTTTTGGTCTTTTTATCCTCAGTACCTGGCACATAGTAACTGCTCCATTCATGCTTGCTGAATTTAATTAAATTGAGGAAAGCATTTTATGTGATTTGAGGAGGAAAAGTTATCATTAATAGGAGAATTGGGGAAAGCTTCACCAAGCAGGTAAATTTTAAATTGAGGCCTTAAAAAAATAAGTAATAATCCAACAGGCTATGAAATATAAACTTCTTTCAAATGTATACATCATAGCTTTCCCACTAACAGTCTCCTGAGAACCTCTAAAATTGAACTAAAGATATAAGAGTATCCACCAGAGGCTGAATATCGGGAAGAGAGAGAAGTAATTTGCAGGCATGGGACACTTTGAGGGAGATCAGGTCTGCCTGGGTAGAGCAATTCAATAGAGGATTTCTGACAACTAAAGAGGTAATAAGAGAACTCAGTATGCTTGGGAAATGGAGGAGTGATGTGTTATATTAGGTAAGTCACTTTCCCTTTCTAGGTCTCATTTTTCTCATTTGCAAAATGAAAGTTTTGACCAAATGATCTCTGAAATCCCATATGGTACTGCAAATTCTGGGTGTTAGAAGTAAGAAGAGAATAAAAAAGCAAGTGGGACAGTACCTGGAACACCCTTCACCTACTTCCCAATTTGGTCAGTTTGTCCATGGGTATGAATGATAAGTAAACTTCTCAGCCATGCAGAAAAGTAAATAACAAGCTAAATTACAGCATTACTTGTGTAGTGTTTTTGAAAGTGATCAGGGAATGATATGATTCAATGATCAGTATCTTTCTACATTAGATAAACTATTATAATTCATTTTCCCAATACAATAATTTCAGTTTTTCAGTCATTTTTCAGTTGTGTCTAATTCTTTATTACTCCTTGAGATTTTCTTGGCAGAGATACTGGAGTGGTTTGCCATTTTCATATTGGTCTGATCAACTACAGTCACACTGTAATTTGACCTTAACTCTAATATAGTGATGTCATTCTTATCCTCTTCTAAAACAAAGGACAATAATCAACTACTAACTACTATAGATAATTTTTAGATGTGGTGAAGTGACTTGTTGAGGATCACATAGCTAGTTAGTACCTGAGACCACATTTAAATTTGCATCCCCTTCGCACTAAAGCAACTAACTGGCTCAAAGGATTCATTTTTCCTGAGTTCAAATATGGTTTCAGACACTAGCTGTGTGATCCTGGGAAAGTCCCTTAACCCTGCTTATCTCAGTTTCCTAGTCTGTAAAATGAGTTAGAGAAGGAAGAAGCAACCCCTCTATTTTTGTTTTAATGGAGTTTATTAAACAGCTCAACAACAAAAATAACTACTTTAAATGAAAAATCTCCTCTAAAACTGACCCTGATATGTTTTGCCCTCTCATGTTCTCTGAGCCGTTCCTAAATTCATAGAGAAAAGTGTACAAGAAGAACTGACCATATACAACAATCAATCAATATCTATTTTTAAAGTATCTGCTTTGTTCCAGCCACCATGCTAAGTCTTGGGGTTCCAAAGAAAGATAAAAATAATCTGTGCCTTCCAGAAGCACTTATTTTAATAGGGGAAACAACATGCAAAATATACCAAGTACCTAGAAGATATAGATAAAGTAGATGGAGAGTTATCTGAGTGGGGAAGGCATTAATAAATAGCTTGGGGCTCTGGATAAGGCTTCCTGTAGAAAGTGGGATTTGAGCTGATCCCAAAGGAAGTCAAAACCCCAAAGAAGTAGTAACAAGCTTGAAATAGAAAATGATTTAGAGACTAAGAAGAGATGGAACATTCTTCTTGGTCCCCAAAAATTTGTTCTCCGGATCTCAAAGTCAAAGACAGCAGGGGGAGAGAGGAAGCATCAGGATGATGTAAGTAGAGGTTCTTTCCTGCCCTATCTGGCATTCCTGAGTGATAAACTACCTGTAGGAAGAAGAGGGTGGAGATCTCTGAACAGAAAAGTCTCAGCTACAAAAATCTTCATTTGGTTCTGAATCCCAAATTTTGAGAGGAATTGTATATCTAGAGTTCCAGAGTTTTCACTTAAAGACTGACCCGACTACAAACATGAGCTGAATTATCTGGAGATTGTGTTTTGCTTCTGACCCTCTTCTAACCATTAAAAGAAGGAACAGTCATGAGGGACTAGACAAACCAACTTATGTTTTTCCAAGGACTTCTTGGGTTTGGATAGATCCATCAATTCACTTGCCTAAAGGTTTTCTGGGTTTGGGAGACGCTGCATACATGCAGTCATACAGCAGGTGTTTTATTACATATTATTTTATTACTTTTATTGATTCTATGCCAAGAGTAAAACACCATGTACAGTAAAGCATGTTTTGTTCATTCCTATGGGAAGTTGCATCCATCATGCCAAAGTCAGTCTATCAGGGCTCTGTGAAATTTATTGAATTCAGGGAGAAGGTGGGGTTTGGCTAGTTCAGAGTTGATTTTTGATGGGTTAAATTCAAAATAACCTACCCCCTAAGGCAACTAGGTGGTACATTATTATAGAATGCCATGCCTGGAGTCAGGAAGATTTGAGTTCACATCCATCCTCAGACACTTACTACCTATGTGGCCCTGAGCAAATCACCTAACCTTGTTTGCCTTGATTTGCTGATCTGTAAAATGAACTGGAGAAGGGAATGGCAAAATCACTCAAACATCTTTGCCAAGAAAACCCCAAGGGTGATCATAAAGGGTCAGATATAACTGAACAACAACAACTCTCTTTACTAATGAGTTTGTAAGACTATCCAGAGAAAGACAGAAATGGGAGAGAATGTCAACTACTCCCTGAAAATCATAGAGAGCTCAGTACTTCTGCTTAGTGGATTAAAATCTGCCACAGTGAATCTGGGATTCACCCAGCTTTTTATTCTTGCTTAGGATCAAGATACTAGTTAATACAACCACCTGATGGCTAAATAGTACTTTAAATTTTACAAGGCATATTAGATCCTTTATCTTATTTAATTCCTGGAACAAAAATTTGAGATTAGTAGTACAAGTATTATTATCTTCACTTAATAGATGTGAGGAAACAGGCTTACAGGAACTCATTCAAGATTATACAATAAGTCTGCCTTGAACTTGAAATTTCCAATAAGATTTGTTGCTGTTTTTCAGTCATGTCTAACTCTTCATGATCCTGTGGACCATAGTATGCCAATACTGTTCATGGGATTTTTTTTTTTTTTTTTGGCAAAGATACAAGTATGGTTTGCCATTTCCTTCTCTCTTAAATTAAAGGCAAACAGAAATTAAGTGACTTGCCTAAAGTCATACCACTAATAAGTGTCTGAGGCTGGGATTGAACTCGGATCTTCTGATTCCAGGCACAGTAATCTATTTATTGAACATTCAAGTGTTTCAAGGCAAACAAAGGTGAAATGATCTTGCCAGGGTCACATAGCTAATAATAAACTGAGATCACATTTGAACTCAAGTCTTCTTGACTTCAAATCTGGCACTCTATCTACTGAGCTGAATAGTTGTCTCATAAGTCAACTGGTTGACTTTCCCAACAAGACAAGCTTTTTAAATGATTTATTTCATTCATTTAGTTATATTATATTCAATCTCAACTGATTGTTCATTTCAATCCAATTCTTTAACTGTTATTCTTGTGGCCCTACACTAGGAAATGGGTACACAAAGACAAATATACATACATATATATATGTATTTATGTATTCATATAGCCCTTTACTAAAGGACCTTATATTTTATCTTATTGTATATGTATATTTTTCTTTACCTCCCACATCAAACAGATTGTAGACTCCTCCTTGTGAGGGAGGAATGTGAGAGATTGTGTTCAGTGTTTTCATTTCAATTCAATAATCATTTGTTAAGCATCTAGTATGATTAAGGCATTATACTAGGTTCATAGAAACACAGATATGGAGCTTAATGAAGCTCAAACCATTTAGTCATAGATGAGAAGTAGAGGAAACCTTAAAAGTCATTGAACCCAATAGCCTCATTTTACCAACAAGGAAATTCAGACCTAGAGAGATTTTAAAAAACTAATCCAAGATCACAGTTAGTTAGTGACACCAGTAAGTAAACCTATGTCTTACTGACTCCAGATCCACTCATTTTCCCATTAAATCATGATTCTGGACTTCCACATATACAGATGTTCCAGTGATACAAATTGGAACCTGCCTGTTCTAGGTAATTCCATGTCTTCTCAAAAGTATGCTTCAGGGGGAGCCACCCAATATCCTGGGGGCTCTCCTCAACTTCTTTTGAGATAAAAAAGAGATTACATAGATTATATAGAACACTCAACAGTTATATATCATTCTTACCACAAGATTAGCCTTTTGTTTTTTTGATATGTTTTTACTCTATCACAACCCTAGAAAGAATGGGTTCGAGACATAAAGAGTAACCCAAAATGATCCCTAACTTCAAAGAGCTTACAATCTATAGGTTTGAGTGGGGAAACAGATATGAAAAATCAACAGGTAAATAAATATAGAGTAACTTTAGGGAAGAGAAAATACTAGATATGCGAGGCATTGGGATGAGGTCTTCTAGAGGAAAGAAAGTAGACATTATAATAAACAGAGCTGAAAAGGGAATAGATTCAAGACATAAAAATGTCCCATGCTGAGACACAGAAATAGGGGGTGGAATGTCAGAGGTTAAGGATCGGTAAATAGTTCAATTAGGCTAGCATATAGTGTCTGTGAAGAACAGTAATGAAGTAAGCCTGGAAAATTAATTGAAGTCAAATTGTGGAGGGCTTCAATTGAAAGTATGAGATGTTCGTGTGTTATCCTAGTGGAAATAGGAATCTTCTGAAGATTTTGACTAGAAAGAGTGAGGTAGTTAGATTTGGGTTTATGAAATATTCTTTGACTATGAGATGGATGATAAATAAAATATAGGAGACACTGAAGTAAGGAAATCAATTAGTATTCTGTTATAACAGTCCAGGTAAGAAATGATGAGGGTCTGAACTAGGATAATAAGGCTGTGAATGGAAAGAAGCAGAAAAAGGCAGGAGATATTGTGGACGTGAAATTAACCACTATATATTAAAAAGGGGGAAGTTTGGAGGAGAGATTTGGAGGGGTTGTTGTTATTGTTTTTCTTTTTATAAGTCAATCGGGGTTGTGACAAATTTTGTCTCAGTTACTTATTAGCTATATGATTTAGAGAAAGTTGTATCTCTGTCTACCTCAGTTTCTTCATCTATAAAATGAGGATGAAAAAATTAGCATCTGCCTCTTAGGTTGTAAAACAATGTTGATAAAAGTACTTTGAAAAATTTTAAGTGCTTTAAATTCTATCTATTATTACTGTTCCAATGGGTCCTGCAATTTTCTCCTTTATAGTAAAGGCCTCAGGGACCATTGTAGCAATAGGTTCAATTCTCAGATAGAGGAACACCCTGTCTGACAAGCCAAGTGAGGAAGCAATAGCAACTGAAGATAATAATGCAATCAGGGGTCACTAGAGATAGAATAATTAACATGTGGAGTGTGTCAGTATCTATATATTGCTAGACATTAGAATGGGAAACTGCCATCAGAGAAGGGGAGAGGGGGAGAGAGAAAGAGATGGAGGAGACAGAAATGCTGAGATTGAAAGCATTCCTACACACGCTCCATTTGAAACCCAAAGGAGAATATTATTCCAAGTTAGATATCAGAGTCCAATATCTAACAGGTGAAACCAAAGGTTAGCCAGATCTTGTTTACAAAAGGAAGAGATTCAGTAGTGTTCTTTGTATTTGTTAAATGATTTGGAAATAAGAATGGGAGATAGAGAAGGGGGAAAGGATTTATAAAGTGCCATATAGTGCATACTTGGATAGCCAAGTGACACAGTAGATTGAGTATTGGTCTTGGAGCTAGGGAGACTAAGCTTCCTGAGTTCAAATCTGGCCTCAGACCAGTTTCTTCATCTGTAAAATGAGCTGGAGAAGGAAACAGCGAATCATTGCAGTGTCTTTGTCAAGAAAACCCCAAATGATATCCCAGAGTTTGAACAAATGAAACAATGAAACATAGTTATTATTTGTTTATAGAAACTCTTCTTGTGATGGCAAAAAAATGGAAAATTAATAGATGCCCATTAATTGGGGAATGGCTGAATAAGTTATGGTTTTTGAAAGTAATGGAATATTATTGTTCTATAAAAAATGATGAATAGGCTGATTTTAGAAAGGCCTGAAAAGATTTACGTGAACTAATGCTAAGTGAATCAAACAGAACCAGGAAAATATTGTACATAGCAATAATAAGATTGTGTGATAATCAATTATGATAGACTTGAGTCTTCTCAGCAGTTCAGTGATTCAAGATAATCCCAATAATCTTTGGATGAAAAATGTATTCAAAATCACATCCAGAGAGAGATATATGGAGATTGAATGTGGATCAATTTAAACCATTTTCACTTTTTATTTTCTTCTTCTTTCTCATTTTCGCCCTTTGGTCTGATTTTTTTTTCTCCCAACATGACTCATATGGAAATATGTTTAAAAATGGATATACAAATATCACCTTAAAATTAATTTTAAAAATCTATGGGGGTGTTCAGATCTGGCATCAGATATTTGACATTGTGTACCCTGGGCAAGTCATTTAATCTCTCTTGCCCTCACTAAACAACAAAACAAAACAAAACACCAAAAAAAAAAAAAAACTCTGTGGGCTATAATTAAAGTTATAATATGAAAAATGGACTATTTGTCAATGGTATATTTAATATATCCAGTGTGATGAAAGTGTGGTTTTGTGTGTGAAAATTTTTTTAACTCAGTGCCAAATCATGTAAACAAATGACTATAGCAAAAGGAGAGCATATTACATATTTTTTTTAAAAATTTAAGATATAAAATAAAAAAAAATTATTATTTTGGAGAAAATCTGAAGCTTCTTTAATGTAGAGAGTTCCACAGAGGAAATTTTCTCTATTAAAAAAGAGTAGCAATTATTATGAAACTTTTTGTCTGAGAGAATCTTAAGGTACAAGTAATTGTCCTCGGGTCATAGAGGAATTGTATAAGAGGCAAGACTTGAACTTAGGCTTACTTGTTTCTGAGATCAGTTCTCTATCCATTGTACCACATGGTGGTGATCATGGTCACGTTGATGGTCATCATCATTATCATAGTGTCCACATCCATTGTCCTCACCATAATGGTTTCCTAATCCAGGAGTTCCTTTGGTGAAATCACAGATCTGGAACCCATCCTACTCAAGATTATTGGTTTCATTGTCATTATCATTAATATTAATATCTTTATTATGAGTTAATTTTTCCTTCCTTTTCCAATAGAATTGAGTAAGACTATTCCCAGGGCATATCACTCTACTGCTATTTTCTTTTTAAGTCAATGTTCTGTGACATTGGTGGATAAAATAATTGCTTTTGTTATTTCAACAAAAGTATTGAGGTTATAAGCTCACCTTATCTAGAGTTAATGAAAGCATTTTCTAGACAAAGCTAGTAGCATAGAAGATAACAGTACCTAATTTAGCATGACAATATTTATTAAATGTTGATTCACCTAGAAATAATGCTGATCCATTAAGATTTTATAAATCAATATTATTTCCAGGTAGTTGTGGACCATGACTTATTATAATGATCCAGTTCCCATACATTTAATCATTGAGTTTAAATCTCAATGATATTTTAAGATCTATTTGGGGACTTATCTATCAGTTCACAAAAGACAGTAAACTTCTAATGTAGACTTCTGTCCAGTAGGTTATGTCTTGCTGGGTGTTCAGAAGGTGCTAATTTTTTGCAGTTTCTAATGATGTGTGATATAGTTTCTGCTATTTTTTTGCATAATTTACATCATTTCTAATATTCCTTCAGAATAATCTTTTCATAAATTTTGATGCTGGTGATTTTGGTACTGAACTACTACTATAAAACCTGACTAAGTTCAACACATTTTTAGGACCTGAATTCAACTATCCCCAAAAAGCTATCAAATCCTTTCATCTAGCAGTGTCTCTACTGGGCCTATATTCCAATGAGATCATATCACATGTGCAAAAATGTTTGTAGCAGCCCTTTATATATGGCAAGGAATTGGAAACTGAGGGGATGCCCATCAGTTGGAAAATGGCTGAATAAGCTATGGTATATGAATGTTATTGAATATAATTTTTCCATAAGAAATGATCAGTAGGATGATTTCAGAGAGACCTGGACAGACTTACATGTATTGATGCTAAATGAAGTGAGTAGAACAAAGAGAACATTGTACATGACAAAAAAAGTATGTGATTATCAATTCTGATGGATGTGGCTATTTTCAACAGCAAGATGATTCAGGCCAGTTCCAATAGTCTTATGATGAAGGGAGCCATCTGCACTCAGAGAGGATTGTGAGGACTGAGTGTGGATCAGAACATTGTATTTTCACTTTTTTGTTGTTGTTCCCTTAATATTTTTCTCACTTCCCCCCTTTTTGATTTGGTTTCTCTTGTGCTGCATGTTAATTGTGGAAATATGTATAGAAGAATTGCACATGTTTAACATATATTGGATTATTTGTCATCTAGAGGAGGGGAAGGGGAGAAGGGAGGGAAAAATTGGAACACAAGGTTTTGCAAGGGTGAATGTTGACAACGATCTATGAATATCTATGAATGAAAACACCTATGAATGTATTTTGAAAATAAAACAACTTTATACATATGTGTGTATATATATAGGATCTGAGTTCAAATTTGGCCTCCACTATTTATTAGCTATGTGACTTGGACAAATTATGTAATCTCTGCCTACTTTGGTTTCTCCAGTTGTAAAAGGAGATCATTATAAAAGCATTAACTTACTAAGATTGTGATGAGGATCAAATGAGATATTTGTAAAACACTTAAAACAATGCCTGGCTGGCACTTAATGGGTGCTTAAAAATGCTTGTTCCCTTCCCTATTGACATATTATTGCCTCAGTGTATGTGGATATCAACCATGGAGGATCTTTAAATTCCATTCTTGGATTTTAGTTACATTGGAGATTCCATGTAGAGGAAACCACTTTCAGTTGCATTCAACACACCCAATAGAATATACCTATTATCTGCTTTTGCTATTGCTCACTGAAGTCTAACATTTATTTATACAAAAATATTTATAGCAGCTCTGTGTGTGTGTGTGTTTGTGTGTGTATGTGCTGATAATGAATTGGAAACCAAGAGGGTGTTCATCAATCAGGAAAATGGCTGAGCAAAGTATGAAGTTTATGAATATATGAAGTATATGAAAATAATGGAATACTATTTTGTTTAAGAAGTGATGGAATGGATGATTTCAGATTTCAGAAACACCTGGGAAGATTTATATAAATTATATAGAGTAAAGTGAGCAGAACCAAGTGAATATTTCACATTATAATAACAGCATTATATAAAAAAAAGAATAACTCCGGAAAACTTAAGAACCTTAATCAATACAGTGAACAACCATAATTCCACCGGAATAATATGAAAAATGTTAACTACCTCCTGAATATCTCCCCTAGAGAAGATGGAATACAGAATAAGATATACAGTTAGGGATATAATCAAAGTGAGAATTTCTTTTGCTTAACTGTATAAATTCATTACAAGGAACTCACTTTTTTTTTGTTTTGCTTCCCCCTTCCCCCCCCCCCTGGCAATAAGTAAATTATTGACAGAGCATTATACCAGATTCCTCTCAGATTAAATCTGAGAAATGGGGTTGGGGGAATGAGAGAGAAAATAAATTTTTTATATTTTTAAAGTAAAATCTGTTTGTTCCAAAAATATTTCTGGACATCTTTTACCTCTTTATCATATGTTATGAAAATGTCACATTCCTTCTTCCTTTTTGGCAAAGAATTTTAATGTCTATAACTACCTTATCATGTAGTTTCTGTATTTCATTAATATTGTGTAGGTTTCTTTATATTTTTTAATTTATTATGGTCCACTTCCAAAAAGTGTGTACATTTAAACTAGCATTACACAGGAGTTAATTGCTTTAAATATGTTATTCTCATTAAGCTTTGATTTTAGGAAAACAGTAAGCATCTTAACATATTCAGTAACAGCTTTCTCCTTAATAGCTAAAAGCTCTATATTTCTTGCCTAGAGGAGACCAAAATATTTGTAGGTACCACCTTCTTCTATTCTTTCAACCTGAACTATAGATTAAAGCTCAGAACAATTATTTTTTATGTGTTTCTAGCATGAGTTAAGAATTTTATATTTCTCAAGTCCAAATGACATTTTGATAGCATTAAAGATTCCATTAGATGAAGGAGCTATGTAACATAGTATAGAGAGAAGTATCTTCACTCCATCCAAGTATATCAAGTAATTAATGGGTAGTTTTTGTTCTACTCTAATTTGGAAACCTTAGTTAATTCTCCTGGCAGTGCTTTTGGGGCTGAGCTGATCCATAATAGCTCTGCAAAAAATGTCATATTTCATACCAATTGTTCTTGACATTATTGGGCTGGCATCATGATTTAAGTAGTAAACACTTCTTTACATGGATATGAAACATTCTGAAGTTTATATATATATATGCACACACACACAGGAGAAGTCACCTAATTTTCTATGCTTCTAACCTTCTGCTCTGTAAAATGATGATGATAATTTCCCCTACCTTCCAAGATTGTTATAAAGATTAAATAAAATTTTTATATATAATGCATATAAATACACACACACACACATATATATATGTGTGTGTATATATATATATATATATATATGAAAGTCTATGTAAATAATTTTGCAAATCTTAAAACATTATTTCTTAATTGCCAAATTGCTAATAAGTGTCTTTTTTTTTACACCCATTGTCCTTTATGGCGCATCTTTTTATTCTATAGCCAATACATAGTTTATTGTTGCTGTTTCCTAATATCCAATTCTTCGTGACCCCATTTGGGGTTTTCTTGGCACAGATACTGGAGTGGTTTATCATTTCTTTCTTCAGTTCATTTTATAGATAAGAAAACTGAGGCAAGCAAGGTTAAATGACTTATCCATGGTAACTCAGATAGTATTTGAGGCCAGATTTGAATTCAGGAAGATGAAGCTTCCTAACTCCAAACCCAGCATTTTATCCATTATGCCATCTAACTGCCCAGTAATACATAATTATCTACAAATATTTATGATTTTTTAAGTAATATAAGCTTTGATTGCTTCTATAATATACATAAAAAAAGTGTAATTGGCTTTTATTGAGTGTGCTCACTGATGGCCTTAGATATGGAAAGCTTTCTATTAAACTAAATATATATGTGTGTGTATGTATATATATTCAAAACACATGCATAGTTTTCAATATTCACTCTTGTAAAATCTTGTATTCCATTTTTTTCTCCTTCCCTTCCCTCTACCCCTTCCATAGATGGCAAGTAATCCAATGTATGTTAAATATGTGCAATTCTTCTATACATATTTCCACAATTATCATACTGCACAAGAAAAATCAGATCAAAAAGGAAAAAAATAAGAAAGGAAACAAAATGCAAATGCTTTCTATTAAGAAAAATAGGATGAGAATTTAATGTGAGAGGAATCTAGCAGTGTTTTGCCCACACTGCCTGTATCACTGTGAAATATCTGAGTCAGTAATTATGTATCTTCTCCAGTGCCATCATTTTGTAGCTTTCAAAGAAACTAGTTTCAATCACTTTCCTTGAAATAAATGTTGTGCCATTCATTATGTTAGCAATACTAACATTTTCTGTTTCTCATTTAATTTGACTTTTAATTATGTACAGGTTTTATAAATAATTTAGATGATGATAAATTTTCCATATCTTTCTACTTATTTCTGTTCTCTGCCCTTTCTATAATAAAGATTTTTAATTGATGGTAAATTATTTTGTTTTTTTATACTCTCTTAAACTTTTACTTTCAACTGCTGAGTGAATCACTTTAGAATTTCTAATATAATTCTGTTGTCTGGATTGAATTCTATTTCTTTTAGTTGTCTTCAACTGGATGCTATAGAACTCAAGGTTTTTGTTGTTGTATTGTTGCTGTTATTTTATTACAAATACCAGCAAAATTTTGATGCAATTTCTCAGTGCCTTTGCTTATATTAGTAGGTCCTTCTGCCCATGATAGTGCCACAATTGTGTTTCTTGAAAGCTTTAGTAGTACCATATGGTTTTGGAAAGACAGTTTATAGTTTTTGCCATAATAACTAACACCATAATATATTATGGTGAGTACATCCTAAAATATTTTTAAGCCTTCTGTCAAATATCTGAGAGGTAGAATGTGTTAATTCATAATTTTTATAGTCAATGTCAGGTTTTAATTTCCAGAACACAGACAATCCTTTCAGTCCAAGTAGTCTTCTCATTGGATTCATACCATGAAACGTTAAAATGACTTTTTTTTTTCAAAATTCCAGTCTAAGTATGCCTATCCCCTATTCAAAAATCATCTTTTATTATTAAAAATAATTTCTGAGTATTAAAGGAAGCAATGATCTTCAACAAGCTGAATTTTTTCAACTTTATTGTCTTTGTATTTTATTAATCTTTTGATGCTAATTTTTATTTCATCTCATCTAAAGTCGGGAATCAGGTTATTTCTTGCAATTGTCTTAAATTGGTCTGCAAAACATTGATGAGTTACTGAGTAATTTGGAACTAAGAACACTACGGATCAAAAGCAGTAAGATTTCCTGTAATTGTAGTGGCATATGTTTAAAATATTCATATACTCCACTCTATTTTATGCACACTTGTCTTCTACTTGGTTTCATGATTAGCACCATTAGCAATGAATCATTTTTAGTCAGTGGGGTAATAGTATTTCTCATTTGTTCTTATGTATTTTGCCTCCTTTTGGTCTTGAATCACAAAACAATTACATTTGTTCTCTTATCCTTTGGGCCAAATTGATTATCATAACAGTTTCAAGTAGAAATGTCCATCACTCTATGCTACCCCATTTACTGGCTTCTAGGAGCTGTTGGATTATAATAACCAATTCAATCAATAGTATTGGCAGAGTATAATTTGCCAATATTTCAGGGAATCAAGAGTCACCATTATGTATATTACCTTATCTGGCATTCTCTTACTTTATCTTTGCTCTCTGTCCCCTTCCATTCCTCCTTGGAAAGTATACTGTATTTTGAGATGGAGGTATTATCGTTGCTGCCGTTTGTATTATTATTACTCCATAGGATTGTTATAATGTTTTATACAAGCACCAAGGAATAGTGGAAAGAACTGCTGTCAGAAAGTGTAGGTTCATTATGGTGACTCTGCTACCTATTACCTGTGGATCTTAAGTCATTTAATCTCATTTTCCACATCTGTAAAATTAAGAAGCTGGCCTAGAGGGATCTCTAAAGTTCCTTTCAGCTCTAAATGATCTTTAAATCACTATAGAAATGTGCATTGATATTAGTATTGCTACAAAGAATAAAAATTTGAAAATAATTATTCTAAATGCTCTCATTTCTATAGCACTTATTGATTTACATTCCACTTTCTTCTTAACAACTCATGAAATAGGAATATTAAGTATTCTTATCTCTTTTATAGAGACAATTGAACTAATTGTAAACAGTAATCAAAATAGTAAAGGGACTAACATTAAGGTTACTTATTTACTAATGGTCAGAAATTGGACTCAAGCTCAGTTCTCCTGAATCCAGTCCTGGTGCCAGTTCTATCATACCACCACACCTCTTCACTAAAACTGAAGGAAAAGCCAGGATTGTGTGTCCAAGATTTTAAACCAAATTTAACAGCTGAATTAGGCAAGATGGAATGAAGATGACATATGGAGAAAAAGTAAGGAAAACTAGCACAGTTACCAAGACAATGGATCAAAACAAGGTATATACAAAACTTAAGAGAGCTGGGAAAAAAAGGAAGAAAAATGTTTACCAGCCCATACTTTCTTGAGATTTTTTTCATAGCTATGAATTGATGCATGACAGGCACAAACCCTTTATTCCCTTAAAGCAGATAGGTTTCTGAGATTTAGAAATTGGTTGTATAAAATGATTCATCTATTAAATCCTAGCACACAGATTCTAGGAAACAACTTTTCTTTAAAGGGTTGCTCTCCCCGCCCCCCCCCCCATGCCCAGAAGAAAAGTGACTAAGATGTCCATAGTCTTTGATCTAGCATTGTTACTGCTGGAATAAATTTCAATATGGTTGAATATAAAGGGAAAAGATCCATACAGCATGGAGCAAAGAAAAGAGTTCAAATGGTTTCTCTATATAGAGAAACATGGAAAGATTTAAATGAACTGATGCAAAGGGAAGTAAGTATTGCCTGGGAAACAACATAAACAATGACTATAACTATGTAAATGGAAAGGATGGCCACAAAATCACTAAAAATGAATGTTATAAATTTATAAAGTATAAAAATGACTTGGTATGAGAAAATAGTTCCACTAGATTCTTTTGCAGAAGTGGGAGATACATGGATGTCATACAAAGAATCTATTTTCAGACCTAACATTTTTTCCAGACATTTTCAGTGTGTTGATTAATTTTCCTGAATTTTTTCTATTTTTTTCTTTAAAAACAAAATTAATATTTAATATGATTCTCAAAGAGAGAAAGATGAAAGGATACTAGAAGAAATTTTAATTTTTCTTTGCTGAGGCAATTGGGGTTAAGTGATTTGCCCAGGGTCACACAGATAGGAAGTGTTAAGTGTCTGAGGCTAGATTTGAACCTCAGTTCTTCCTGACTTCAGGGCTGGTGCTCTATCTACTGCACCACCTTGCTTTCCCATTTTAATGATTTTTTAAAAGACAGCAACAAATTTTTATAGAGAGAGACAGAAAGGCAGAAAAAGTGTGTGTGAGAGAGAGAAAGTGAGAGAGAGAATGAGAGAGAGAGAAACTTTCTTCTTCTCACGTTCACTCCCTGCTAGAAAAGCTAACAGAAAAAAAATTTCATACATGGGTAGAAGCTATGGAATTTTGAATCCTTAGTGGTGACCAAATGATGGATACAGATGGGCTCGGCCCATTCTTCTGATGGAATGGACCCTTTCCCATCAGTAGAATGAGTTCTGGCCTCCTATGTAGGTTTGCAGTATCTCTTGGAGCTCATGAGAGTTAGGCTGTGGTGGTGATTGATTGCTTCTGAATGTTGCTTGTGTTGTTGCTCCTTCCAAGTGTGTAATTAGGGGCAGTGGAAGAGAAACAGAATCCTGCTCTCATATTAGCTTTTATGAGTTTCATATTAAAGGAAAAGGGGTGGACATGATGCACAGCTGTTGTTTATAACCTTGAAATTTGGGGACAAAATGAAATGGGGAAGTGACTTAAATGACAAAAGAAGGTATTAAAGCTGGACTTCAGGAAGAACTTTCTTCTTGAAGTTCCAGATCAAAGGATGTAGAATCATATCCTGACTGCTTCTCCTGACTTCTGTGATCTTAGGCAAATCAATTCTCTTCTCTAGTGTGGGGCTTGAAGTCAAGGCTGATGAGTTTAAATCTGGCCTCGGATACTTATTAGGTGTGTCACCTTGTGCAACTCACCTAATCTCTGTTTGCCTCAACTATAAAATGGGGTGATAGTAGCACCTATCTCAGGGTTGTAGTGAGATTCAAATGAGATAATTTTAAAGCATTTAGTACAGTCTGACACATGGTCAGAGGAATGGGGCATGGAGAGAGGCAGTAACAAGAAGGCAGCAAATGTCCCATCAGCTTAAAATCCTGTGACTCAGTGAGCTTGATAGGGCAAATAGGTGGACAGTAGAGCAGAACTACCATATTGAAGTCGGGTAAACCAGAAATAGGGATATGAATTGAATGACTCCTAGAAGGCTGTGTATTCCTAGCTCTAAAAGAAATATGCCTATAGTAAATAGTTTTTTTCCCCCCTTCTTATTATTTGTTTGTTTTTTTCCCCCCTTCTTATTATTTTGTTTGTGTGCTGAGTTTAGCAATAGCATTGCCCCTGTGATTGCAGTAGCAGCGATGGGGGGGGGGGGGGTGCACAAAGGCTCGGTTAATGGCTCCTCCCTCTTGAACTTCAAATACGAACAGTATGGAAGTAGTTTTCAGAGGCATCTGGCTTGACAGAAATGATTCTGCAAATCACTCCCAGCATCCCCAAATCCTATCCTCAAAGCACAGGGTTAACAACTTCTCTCCACCCTCCCCATGCAACCCCCCCACACACACTTTTCTGTCTTAGAATGTTCACATAAGCCATGTGTGTGTGTGTGTGTGTGTGTGTGTGTGTGTGTGTGTGTGTGTGTGTGTGTTTGCTTTGTCAGTTTGTGCATTGGGTAGTAGAACTGTCACTATTCACATGTTTGTATTTAGTTTCTTTGGCCCTCAAAATCCCCTTCCTATATCAGAGCTCAATGAAACCTTTTTCCTGGTCTCTATAGCTCAACTTCGGATACTCATCTCAGCCACAAGGATTTCTTATCCAGACTTATCCAGGCAGAAGTAAAAAAAAAAAAAAAAAAAAAAAAAAAAAAAAAAAGGGGGGGGGATGAGGGAAGGGGTAGGTAGAAATAGGAGAGAAAGAAAAGTAGGGCAAGGAGGAAGAAGAGAAGCTAGCTTTTAAATAATTCTTTAAGATTTGCAAAATGATTAACATATATTATCTCATTTGATCAGGTAAGTGCTATTTTTACCCCAAATTTACAAAGAAACTGATTCTGAAAACAGTTAAGTGACTTGCCCAGAGTCACACTGTCCACAAAGATCTGAAGCAAATTTTAAACTTTCTGATTCTAGATCCTTCACTCTATCCAGGGTGCCACCTAGTTTGCTAACATCTGATAGTTAACTGGATGAACTTGATTTGGGAAAAGAAGGATAGAGAGCCCATAGTGATTATAGCCTCTACCTTTCATCCCATGGACCTGCTATTGGTTCTATCTGAAGGCAGGTCTGCTTTGTAGCTTCTGATCCAGTCTCAAGACTCTTTGAATCCTGCCTGGTGTTCAGTTACAATGAATAATTCTTAAACTTTCCCCTATGCATTAGCTACTAATTGATTCTCACATGCCCAATGGTTTTCCCCAAAGATGCAACTATAAATTATCAGGGAAATCTGATGGTATAGATGGAAGTATAAATTACTCCTTTTATTACTACCTGACATACTGCCTCTCCCAAGGTTACCTAGATTTTTCCCAAAGGAATCTTCTTGCTAATCTTTCCCTTGGTGCTTAGTACTCATCCCCTACTCTTCCCCTACTACTTCTACCTTATAAAATCCCCAATCCCCATCAGCATCAAGAAGCATCATTTTCCTTTCTTTAGATCCTTTATTCTTTCCAAAAATCCCTCAACCTTGACTTTATTCCTTTACAACTCTGGAGTCACAAGCTCACCTAGTCAAGCCCACAAGTTCCATGACATCTCCTTGTCCACATGATCAAACCTATGCAGGATTCGCATAGGTTTAGAAAACTCCCAGTAAAAACACCTGTCAGTATTTACTGTTAAATTTGCCTTGTTGCTTTTGGCCTGTCAAATCTACAGAGGTTTTCAGAGTCAGTTCTAAGACATAACTAATTTTTCTGCTGGAAACTATATTTGGGCACTATTGGCTTCTAATTACTATTTCTTTTTATTTTATTTTATTTTTTTAATTATAGCTTTTTATTTACCAGATAGATGCATGGGTAATTTTACAACATTGACAACTGCCAAACTTTTTGTTCCAATTTTTCCCCTCCTTTCTTCCACTCCCTCCCCAAGATGGCAGGTTGACCAATACATGTTACATATGTTAAAATATAAGTTAAATACAATCTATGTATACATGTCCAAACAGTTATTTTGCTGTACAAAAAGAATCAGACTTTGAAATAGTGTACAATTAGTCTGTGAAGGAAATCCAAAATGCAGGCGGACAAAAATAGGAGTATTGGGAATTCTATGTAATGGTTCATAGTCATCTCCTAGAATTCTTTTGCTGGGTGTAGCTGGTTCAGTTCATTACTGCTCTATTGGAACTGCTGTATCTCATTGTTGAAAATGGCCACATCCATCAGAATTGATCATCATATAGTATTATTGTTGAAGCACACAATGATCTCCTTGTCCTGCTCATTTCACTCAGCATCAGTTCATGTAATTATCTCCAGGCCTTTCTGAAATCATTCTGTTGGTCATTTCTTATAGAACAATAATATTCCATAATATTCATATATCACAATTTATTCAGCCATTCTCCAATTGATGGACATCCACTTTGTTTCCAGTTTCTGGCTACTACAAAGAGGACTGCCACAAACATTCTTGCACATACAGGTCCCTTTTCCCTTCTTTAAGATCTCTTTGGGATATAAGCCCAGTAGTAGCACTGCTGGGTCAAAGGATATGCACATTTTGATAACTTTTTGAGCGTAGTTTCAAATCGCTCTCCAGAATGGCTGGATGTATTCACAGTTCCACCAACAATGCATCAGTGTCCCAGTTTTCCCACATCCCCTCCAACATTCTGCATTATCTTTCCCTGTCATTCTAGCCAATTTGAAAGGTGTGTAGTGGTATCTCAGAGTCATCTTAGTTTGCATTTCTCTGATTAATAATGACTTGGAGCATATTTTCATATGACTAGAAATAGTTTCAATTTCTTCATTTGAGAATTGGCTGTTCATATCCTTTCACCATTTATCAATTGGAGAATGGCTTGATTTCTTATAAATTAGAGTCAATTCTCTGTATATTTTGGAAATGAGGCCTTTATCAGAACCTTTGACTGTAAAAATGTTTTCCCATAATTACTATTTTTTTAAATCAGATTACTGCCACTAGATAGACAGTAGTGTCTTGGTTAGGACCCAATAGGTTAGATACAACACAAAGTATAAAGTAGTTTCTCCATAATCTGCTCTGTCAATATGATCCCAGAAAAGAACTCAGTCAAAATATTAGTTGGCTCATACTATTTCTGGACTATTAGTGCCTCTATGGAACCCCAGGAAAATAAGACCTCAGTGACTGATCACATCAACTAAAGGGACAGTGTGACAATTGCCAGTTACTGATCTCCCATTAGCTAAGACTCAACAACCTTGCCTGGACAAGAGCTTGAACTATCAAAAAAAAAAAAAAAAAAAAAAAGGCTCCACCACTGCAGCATCATAAATTCCATCAGCAAAAGTTCTCTGATTCTCTTGGTACTTTGCATCTTTAGATCTAATGTTATTCAACACAACTGCCTCAATTGACTAGACTCTGTTAACTTACTTAAAGTCACATAGGTAATCAGCAATAAGACCAAAATTAGAATCAAGATCCTTTTTTCTTGATCCAAGATTATTTCCAGGGCACCATACTATCTTTTAAAGTGAAAAATCTCTTTACCAAAACATGAGTGACTCTTCTGATACACAGTCTTAGAGAGCTGCTTCAAAAACTGAAGGATAGCAGAGAAATATTATGGACAATCTGTAACAAAGATGGGATTTGAACTCAGGTCTCTTTACTCCAAGCCCAGATCTCCATCCACTGGGCAATTCTGCTTGACATTATCATTTCCACAACTATTTAAGATATATAAATACTTTTATTAATATTGATATCGTATTTGTAACCTGATGATTATAACATTACTTTAAAAAATCTCTGTAAAGATCTAGGAAATCTTGTGTGGAAGTAGAAAACAGAGTCTGTGAGACACATCACAAGAAATTAAACTGGTCGGACTCATTACAGGATAAAGAAAGGAGAGTGGAATTTCTACTATACCAAGTATACTCAGGTTTGCTAATCAAATATCATGACCTTAAATGGGGTAATAAAGAGTCAGACATGACTGAAAAATGACTGAACAGCAATTATTTTATTAAATTATGTCATGATATATTTAATGTTTTGATGCATATTGTCTAGTTATGTTTTATGATATGTTTGTTATATTATAATTATGTCATTATATTTTGCTTCTGGACTTCCTTAAACTACAGAAGATTAATCCTACAATCCTACTTTCTCTAATATTTCATCATTCCCTATCTATTGTTTCCTTTCCTCCTGCTAACAAACTTATCCTGATCTCTTCCATCTTCTAAAAACAAAAATTTCACTTGACTCTGTCATCTATCATTATCTCTCCCCTAATGCATCTTTGCAATCTCCAAGCCTTGCCTATACTATCTCTGTAACATTTTTCACATCCATCCTCTTCTCTCTATTTACACAGCTGCCACCATAATTTAGGCCTTCATCATCTCTCATCTAGACTATTGCAATAACTAAGATACTCCATCTCCCATTTTCTATTTTTCTTTCCATGCCCTTGCATGAGTCATATTCCATAAACTGTGAAACTGGAGTTTCAGGCTTACAATGAACTCCTTCATTTTTCAAGCTCTAGAATTCTTAATTTCCTTAAAAACTTAGCTCAACTTCTTTTCTGACTTTTCCAGTCTCTGGTGCCTTTCTTCTCTCCCTCTCCCATACCCCCTCCAATCAAAAATTTCCACACTCTATAGATGGAATTTCAGCAAAAGATCCTGTCTTGAACAGGCTTCCCTTGGTATGTTTCTATCTGCTAATCAGAAAGTAGATCTGGTTGATCTAGGACTTAGAACATTGCCATCTCCTATCTTCAGTCCATAGCAATGATTGGATTTACTTATGATACAGTTGGCTGTTGCTACCATTAATATTCTCAGGCAATGTCTCATTAAAATGATTCAGAGTGTCTTTTTTTTTTCCTTTTCATGCATGGTCCATTTAGCATTTCTCAAAATATTACATTTTCCTTTAATTACAAATAAAAACAATTTTTAACATTCATTAAAATTTTTGACTTGTCAGTTCTCTCTCTTCTCCCTTCTCATTGAGAAGGCAAGCAATTTTATATAGGTTATTCATGACAATCATGAAAAAAAAATTTCCATATTAGTCATGTAAAAGAAAAAAGGCCAAAAAATAAAAACAAAGATACAATACAACACAATAACCACAATTCCAAAATAAAAACAATTTTTAAAAAGTTTTCTTCTATCCGCATTCAGACTTCATAAGTTCTTTTTCTGTGGTGGACGACATTTTTCATCATAAGACTTTCCAAACTATCAGGGATCATTGTTTTCTGAGAATAGAAAAGTCATTCACAGATGATCATCCTACAATATTGCTGTCACTATGTATATTGTTATTCTGGTTCTACTAACTTTGCATCAGTATATGTAAGTCTTTCTAAATTTTTCTGAAAATATCCCAGTTAGTTTCTTGTAGCACAATAGTATTTCTTCACAATCATGAAATGTATGTTCAACCCTTCTCCAATTTATGGGCATCCCCTTAGTTTCAATTTTTCCCACCACTTCTGATTTTTGTATGCATGCATCCTTTTTCTTTTTTCTTTTTCATATCTCTTTAATATACAGACCTAGTAGCCCCAAAGTCAAGGGATATTCAAGATTTTATAGTCCTTTGGATATAGTTCTAAATTGTTCTCTAGAATGGTTAGATCAATTCACCACTCCACCAACAGTGTTTTAATGTCCCAACTTTGTCACATCTCCTCCATTATATCTCATATTCTTTTCAGTCATGTTAAACCAATCTGATAAGTATGAGGAAGTATCTCAAAATTGTTTTAAATTTCATTTCTCTAATCAATTGTGTTAGGTATTTTATGATTATAAATAGCTTTGATTTATTCATTTGAAAAAGAAGAGCCTGTTCATATCCTTTAGTCATTTATCAACTAGGAATGACTTATATTTTTAAAAATTTGACTCTGTTGTTTACACATTTGAGAAATGAGGCCTTTCTCACCCTTTTATTTTTTATAGCATCCCACAATCTCATGTCACACTTATATACTCTGTCTATGTATATTGCTTCTAATTGTCTTAGCAGTGATAAAGTTCCTAAGAGTCATAAGTATCATTTCCCTGTGTAGAAATGTAAACAGTTTAACCACACTGGGTCTCTTATGATTTCTCTTTTATATTTACCTTTTTATGCTTCTCTTGAGTCTTTTTTTTTAAATAGTTTTTATTTACCAGATATATGGATGGGTAATTTTACAACATTGACAATTGCCAAACCTTTTGTTCTAATTTTTCCCCTCCTTCCCCCCTCATGGCAGGTTGACCAATGCATGTTAAATATGTTAAAGTATAAATTAAATACAATATATTTATACATGTCCAAACAGTTGTTTTGCTGTACAAAAAGAATCAGACTTTAAAATAGTATACAATTAGCCTGTGAAGGAAATCCAAAATGTAGGCGGACAAAATTAGGGGGATTGGGAATTCTATGTAGTGGTCCATAGTCATCTCCCAGAGTTCTTTCGCTGGGTGTAGCTGGTTCAGTTCATTACTGCTCTATTGGGACTGATGTGGTTCATCTCATTGTTGAAAATGGCCACAGCCATCAGAATTGATCATCATATAGTATTGTTGTTGAAGCACACAACGATCTCCTTGTCCTGTTCATTTCACTCAGCATCAGTTCATGTAAGTCTCTCCAGGCCTTTCTGAAATCATCCTGTTGATCATTTCTTACAGAACAATAATATTCCATAATATTCATATACCACACTTTGTTCAGCCATTCTCCAACTGATGGGCATCCACTCAGTTTCCAGTTTCTGGCCACCACAAAGAGGGCTGCCACAAACATTCTTGCACACACAGGTCCCTTTCCCTTCTTTAAGATCTCTTTGGGATATAAGCCCAGTAGTAACACTGCTAGGTCAAAGGGTATGCACAGTTTTTGAACATAGTTCCAAATTGCTCTCTTGAGTCTTATTTTTGAGAATCAAATTTTCTGTTCAGCTTTTCTGTTTCTCTGATCTTTTCATCAGGAATGCCTAAATGCTCCCATTTCATTAAATGTCTGTTTTACCCCTGAAGGATTATATTTAATTTCACCGAGTAAGTGATTCTTGGTTGTAATCTCTTTTGCCTAACAAAATATCATATTTCAAGCCCACCTAGCTTTTAATGTAGAAGCCACTAAATCCCATATTATCCTGATTGTTGTTCTAAGATACAAGAATTGTTTCTTTCTAGCTGCTTGAATTATTTTCTTCTTATCCTGAGAATGCCAGAATTTGGTTATAATATTCCTGAGAGTTTTCATTTAGAATCTTTTTCTAGAGGTGACTGATAAGTTTTTCAGTTTCTATTTTACCCTCTGGCTTTAGAATATCAGGGCAATTTTTCTTAATATCTTTTTAAAAAATATCTTGATTCAATATTTACTTTTCCACAAATTTCATATAAAAATAATTTTTTACATTCTTTTTATTAAAACTTGAGTTCTAAATTCTCTCCCTTCCTCTCCTCCCCCTCTATTGAGAATGTAAGCAATTTGATGTAGGTAATATATGTGTAGTCATGCAAAACATTTCCATATTAGTTATGTTGTGAAAGAAAACACCGACCAAAAAACAAACAAAAAAGCAAATTAAGGATTTTTTGAAAAGTATGTTTCAGTCTATATTTAGACTTCAGCAATTCTTTCTTTAGAGACAGATAGTATTTTTCATCATAATTCATGAATCCTTCATGATTGTCTTGGATCATTGTATTGATGAGAAAAGCTAAGTGATTCACACAGTTGATCATCATATAAGACTGCTGTTACTGTGTATAATTTCTCTTTGTTCTGGTCACTGCATTTTGTCTTTCTAGTTATTTTGTTTCGTTTTGTTTTGTTTTTTCCTGGCAGCATCCTGCTCATTACTTTTTATAATACAATAGTATTATTGTGCTATATTAGTATATCAACTACAACACCTTCAGCCATTCTCTAATTGATGTAAATCCCCTCATCTTTCAATTCTTTTTGATCACAAAAAGAGTTGCTATAAATATTTTTGTAATATATGTTATTTTTCATTTGTTTTTTTTTTTTTTGGTTTATAGATGTAGTAGTTATGGCACCAGATCAAAATGTATTCAAGGTTTTATACCCCTTTGCACAAAGTTCCAAATTGCTCTCCAGAATGGTTGGATCAATTCAATTTTTTCACCTTACTACCAGCATTTGTAATTTTCCATTTGTAACGTGGGAAAGTACCTCAGAGTTATTTTAATTTGCATTTATCCTATCTATAATTATTTAGAGCATTTTTATGTGACTATAGCCACTTTCAATTTCTTCAGTTGAAAACTATTTGTTGATAATACTTTTACCATTTATCAATTAGAAAATGGCTATTTTTTTTTACAAATTTGATACAGTTCTCTCTCTCTCTCTCTCTCTCTCTCTCTCTCTCTCTCTCTCTCTCTCTCTCTCTCTCTCTCTCTCTCTCTCTCTCTCTCTCTCTCTCACCACTTCTCCCACTGCATTTCCCTCTCATCTCTTAATTTTATTTTTTGAAAATCATCCCATTATATTCAACTCACTCTCATGCCCTCTGTCGATATACACTCCTTCTAACTGCCCTAATAAAGAAAAAAAATTCTTAGAAGTTACAAATATCATCTTCCCATGTATGAATGTATATTTTAACTCTATTGAATTCCTTATGATTACTTTTTGATTTTTACCTTTTTCTGCCTCTCTTGGGTCTTCTGTTTAAATGTCAACATTTCTATTCAGCTCTGGTCTTTTGATTAGGAATTTTGAAAGTCCTCCTGTGTATACCCCTGAAGTGGGGTATACTGAATACTCAGTTTTGTGGGGTAGATAATTATTGGTTGTAATCAAAGCTCCTTTGCTTTTTGAAATATCATATTCCAAACTCTCTGATTCTTTGATATGGAAGCTGCTAAATCTTGACCTTGGCCCTTGAATTATTTCTTTCTCACTACTTGCATTATTTTCTCCTTGGCCCGAAGACACTGTAATTTAACGATAATGTTCCTGGAAGTTTTCATTTTAGAATTTCTAATGTACCTAACCACTCCATCCCCCAATATGCCCTCCTTTTTTTAATCACCCTCTCCCCTTCACATTTCTCTCTTCTTTTCCTGCAAGGTAAATTAGATTTCTATGTCCTTTTTGAGTATGTATGTTATTTCTTCTTCAAGCCAATTCTAATGATGATAAGGTTCACACACTTTCCCTGTTCTCCCCCTCTACCTCTCCATTGTAAAAACTTTATTCTTGCTTCTTTTTTAATGGCAGATAATTTGCACCATTACCTTTTTCCCTTTCCCTTTCTCCCAATACCTTCCTTTCTCACACCTTAATTTCATCTTTTTAAAAAGACACTTGGATCTCTGTCTATATATACTCTTTCTAATTGCCACAATAATGAGAAAGTTCTAATGAGTTATAAATATCATTCTCCCATGTAGGAATGTGAATAGATAAACCTTATTAAATCCCTTATAATATCAGTTTCCTGATTATCTCCTTATGCTTTTCCAGAGACCTGTATTTGAAAATCAGATTTTTCATTCAGCTCTGCTTTTTTCAATCCAAATGCTTGAAAATCCTTTATTTCTTTAAATGATCACCTTTTCCTCTGAAGTATTATATACAGTTTTGCTGAGTAGGTGATTCTTAGTTGTAATCCTAACTCTATTACTCATCAGAATATATATTTCCAAGTCTTACAGTCCTTTAAGGTAGAAGCTGATAAATGTTGTGTTATTTTGACTATAGCTCCAATATACTTGAACTGCTCCTTTCTGGATGATTTGCAATATTTTCTCCTTGACCTGGGAGTTCTGGAATTTGGCTATAATATTCCTGGGGGTTTTCATTTTGGAATCTCTTTCAGGAGGTGATTGGTGGATTCTTTCACATTCTATTTTACCTTCCAGTTCTAGAATATCAAGACAGTTTTCCTTGATAATTTCTTAAAAGATGATGTCCAGATTATTTTTGATAATGACTTTCAGGTAGATCAATAAATGTAAAATAAATTTTCCTGCATCTCTTTTCTGGGTATTGTTTTTCCAATGAGATATTTCACATTTTTTCTATATCTTTTTTTTTCATAAAGTCATTAGGACATATTTGCTGAATTATGTTTTTTAAGGAATTATTTTCCTCAGTGAGCTACTGTACCTCCTTTCCTAATTGACCAATATTATTTTTAAATCATTCTTCTCATTAGCTTTTTGTATTTCCTTTTGCACTACTCTCCATTATTTTCCTAATTTTTCCTCTATCTCTTTTACTTGATTTTCAAAGTCCCTTTTAAGCTTTTCAGTGACCTGAGCTCAATTCTCATTTTTTCTTGAAGGCTTTGGATAGAGGAGCTTTGACTTTGTTATCATCTTTTGGATGTATGTTTTGATCTTCCTTGTCAGCATAATAACTTTGAATATTCAGAAATTTTCTGTTGTCTGCTCATTCATCTAGCTTATTACTTGGCTTTTAACTCTTTGTTAAAATAGGGCTCTGTTTCCAGGGTGGACAGTGCACTATCCCAAGCTTCAGGGATTTTGTGCAGCTGTTTTCAGAGATCCTCTTAAGGACCTGACCATAAGCATTCTTTTCTGTCCTGGCGCTATTAGAGGTGTCTCTGCCTCATTGTAGCTGTAAAATCTAGTGTGCTAAAGCAACAGAGACCTGCTTTGCTGACACTGGGGTCAGGGGTGGAGCAACCAGAGCTGGGGCAGCTGGGGCTGAGGCTGCATTGTCATGGCTTATGCTGATATCATAAATTGGGCGCATAGTCTTTTTCTGTTGACCTTTCAAGTTCTCTTTGGTGTCTCTGGGCTGAGAGGTTTGGAAGCCACCAGCACTGCCATTGATTCAGAGGTGAGCTGGGGCAGGCTGGGTCTGGTCCAGGGCTGGGTCTGGATCCAGGATTTCTCTGGTGTGGCTTGCACTGGGCTCCCACCCTGTTTCCACAGACATTTGCTGCTGACTTTCTAAGTTGCCCTCAGCTGGAAAATGTACTCTGCCTTTTTGTGTGTGTGTTCAAATGCTCTAAAATTTGTTTAGAGTCATTATTTAAAGGAGTTTAGGGGAGAGGTTGGGTGAGGTCCTGCCTTTACTCCACCATTTTTGCTCTGCCTCCCTTTTTTTCTCTTTTTAAAAATCTCTTTGGGATACAGATTCTATAGAGACATTCTGGAATTAAAGGTTATTCAAGTTTTTATAGCCCTTTGGGCATAGTTCCAAATTGCTCTCCAGAATAGTTGGACAGTTCACAACTTCACCAATGATGTATTAGTTTCCCAGTTTTCCCACATCCCTTCCAACATTTATCACTATTTTTTCCTGTCATCTGAACCAGTATGAGAGGTAAGAGGTACTTTCCAGTTGTCTTAATTTGCATTTCTCTAATCAAGAATGACTTAGAGAATTCTTTCACATTACTAAAAATGGCTTTAATTTTTTCAATCAACTTTACTTTTTAAGGCATTTTTTCCTCGTTAAATTTTGGTGACTTTTACCTTTTGGCATATTTTGTTTTTTATGATGTTATTTTCTTTTATTTTTTTGTGCCTCCTTTTCCAAGCTATTGATTTTTTTCATTATTCTTTTGCATCACTCTCATTTTTTTTTGAATTTTCCTCTACCTCTGTTATTTGAGTTTTAAAATCTTTTTTGAGCACTTTCAGGAACTCTAGTTGGGCCTGATATCAATTTATATTTTTCTGTGAGGTTTTGTTATGTAGCTATTTTGACTTTTTTTTCTTCTGCCTTTGTGTTTTGAGCTTTCCTGTTACCATAGTAACTTTCTATGGTCAGTTTCTTTCTCTTTTTAAAATTTGTTCTTTTTTTAGCCATTTCTTAACTTTTACTTTTATGCTAAAATTGGGTTATGCTCCTTAATTGTAGAGTACACTGTAAACAAAGTTTCAGGAGTTTTTGTGCTTCTATTTTCATAACTAGTAAATGGGATCTGTAAATTTTTAGTTTTCCCAAGTGGTATGATCTAAGTAGAGGTGTGGCCAGGGCTTTACTGGCCTGTACTCTTGTCTGTGAGTAACCATGAGCACTGTTTTTTACCTATAAATTATGACCAGGGTCCCTACTTTCCTCCAGTTACAGATTCTAGTGTGCACTTAGTGCTCCTCCTCACTCTGGAACTGAGTATCAGCAATGTAATGCACCCAGTGTGTTTCCTGTAATCTCCTTATGAACAATTGTCTTATCCTTGTATCATCTGTGGGCTGAAAGCTCTACTGACTATTCAATAATTTCCAATACATACTCTTGGTTTGCTAGTACAGAGACTATTCTGAACTATGCGCCATTCCCAACCCAGTAAGACAGACCTTTCCTGCTGACTTTCTAAGTTGCCTTAGACTTGAAAATAATTTCATCCCATCTTTTGGTTGTTTCCGCTGTTCCAGAATTCATTTTGAAACTATTTTAAAGTTTTTTGTTAAAAATTTTGGGAAATCTCAAGTGTCTTTTCTCTACCATCTAAGATCATGGTCTTGAAGAAAGAAACAACCAATGTTCTAGTTTCTTCATTTGGCAGAATAGGCTTCTGTCCTGTGTTTCAAAGACTTTCTCAGAGCTCAATATCTTCCTTCTCAGCCACAGCTCTCATAAAATAGCCTATTTGCTATAATGGTTGTTACGATTTTATTTATTAAACTAATAACATGATAATAACTCTTTTTGGCCACAAAATGTTTTGTTGGCATTTCTGGAGAATTAAAGATGTATCTCCACTTTGAGGGACATATAAATAAATTGAAGAGATACACCATTCAGTGAGCTGAAGGAATCACAACTCTCTTTAGATTTTTTGCCTTTGTATTAAGAATGTTGTCACAAGTAGTTTGGATGGGAGAATGAAATTATAGCCTGCCAAATGTTGATTAATTAAACTGATGTTTGGATTAGTTCTGCCAGAGAGTTTCATTAGGGAAAAATGAGTGAAAATGTAGAAGAAAAGGAGTAAGGAGGAATATAACAGGATTTTCACTTTAAAAAGGTCAGAGAAACAAAAGCTGAACTTAAATTCATAGCTCTGCACTTATTACATGTGTCTGAGTATGCATACATCTGTGTGAAATTGCCCGTCAGTTTTAGGATATGTGTGTGTGCCTATATGTGTATGTTTGTATGTGCATTGATTTGATACATTCATATGTGTTTTGTTGGGGCTTTGGTTATCTCAAGCCAACATTACAGCAAAATCAGACTATACCTGATATGATAGAATGCTATTGTACCTTAAGAAATGATGAAGGGGAGGAGCGAGCTAGGTGGTGCAGTGTGCACTAGTCCTGAAGTCAGGAGGACCTGAGTTCAAATCTGGTCTCAAACACTTACTTCCTAGCTGCGTGATCCTGGGCAAGTCATTTAACCCTAATTGCCTCAGCAAAAATAAAAAGAAAGAAAGAAAGAAAGAAAGAAAGAAAGAAAGAAAGAAAGAAAGAAAGAAAGAAAGAAAGAAAGAAAGAAAGAAAGAAAGAAAGAAAGAAAGAAAGAAAGAAAGAAAGAAAGAAAGAAAGGAAGGAAGGAAGGAAGGAAGGAAGGAAGGAAGGAAGGAAGGAAGGAAGGAAGGAAGGAAGGAAGGAAGGAAGGAAGGAAGGAAGGAAGGAAGGAAGGAAGGAAATGATGAAGGGGAAGATTTCAGAGAACCTTGGGATGACTTCTATGAATTGATGCAATGTGAGGTGAGTAGAATCTGCAGAATAATTTATACAATGAGACATCGAAAAACTTAGCAAGTATTGTAATGCTGGAGAAACTCAGGCAAAATAGAGATTAGAGAGTATTTAATAATTTATTAAATGGGAGAGATTTACTAGAACCAAATGGATCCATGGTTGGTCCCAGGGCTGAATCTGACTATCATTTCCAGACAACAATGTGAACTCTCAATGACCTATATACACATGGCTCAGACTCAGGAAGTAGATTGAGGCAAGGTCAGAATCTGGGTGCTGAGAGCAGGAAAGGGATTCTGACAGGGTAGGGTGAGTCACTAGAGATGGGGATGACATAATGGGGGGAGGCACCCTGGACATGGGGGGAGACATCTTGATAAGACAGCATCTGACATTCCGATAGCTTGGGATGGGGAGAGGCATTCTGATATTCTAAAACATAAGATTTTTAATCATTATCAAATATTCTGATAAAGAGGGAAGGGAGGCTTTTCAGGACTGAGCTTTGGGCTGATAAACTGAAGCAGAACAATTAGAGAAACTGAGTCAGGACTGAGTCAGAATAATTAGAGAAAGTGAGTCAGGACAATAAAAGAGAACTGCAGCATAATATTCCACATTCTCTTTCTTCTGAATTATTCAAATCATTTCTCTAGAAGATCTTAGCACTATAATTTTGACCAACCCTATGTAAAGCAAATAAACCAAAATAAAACTTAGAAAAATGCAAAGACAAATCTCTCCCTGATAACCCCAGAGTTATTAGCATAAAAACAGCATTCTTCATTTAGGGAGACACACAGGCCTCTCTGTTGCAGAAATAGCAGATCCTCTGCAGCTGGGGAGCATCTCAGCTTGAGATGGACAGTTCACTTTGAGTTAGGTCTGTGGTCATTTGTGCATTTAACTCAGCTTCTGCTTATATAAGGAGTGGCAGTGCTCAGGACATTCCTGCTGCCCATCCTAAGAGGGCATCCCAAGTCTATCAAGGACTCCAAATGGGGAAAAAGTGGGGCCTGGAGTAGCTCCACCTGTTCTCTCTGATAGAACAGGAGCTGCTACTTAGGAAACAGATTTCTGAGCAAATTATGCAGTTAGACCAAGGCAGGCAACCTCGAACTATTAGAGGCCTGATACCAATACTGCAAGGTCTTTTTAAGTATGCTGAAATAGTAATTAAGGAACTGGAGTAATAGGAATGGAGAAACAGATCAGAGAGCCAACCTGGGACTCCACCCATAAGCCCCGTCAGCTTGTCCAAACCCCATAATAAACCTCTTTTATCAATCTAGGTTTTCGGGTCTGTAAATTCCTTTACAGAGGACTCTTGTGCTTCAACTCGACATCATTTAACTCTGTATCCTTGCACCGAATCCAAAGGGTTGCAGGGGAGCTCTATTTGACTCCCTGTACCCCAAACCTGCCACTAGAACTCAATTAATCCTAATTTCATTTAGGTACCCCTTATCTAGTTCTCATCATTAGCAGATTGGAAATAGCAAGGTATGACATAATTGAATTGCATTAACAGTTTCTTATTGACCATTGCTGTGATCATAGAAATTAGTTACAGAAGGAAAAAATGCAAGGACATAACTATAACATAAGCAGTTAAGTTTTAACTTAGCAAAACAGGATAAAATAGCTTTAATTCATTTTTACTCCAGTTAATTGTCCCACTAACTGGGGATAGTTAACTGTGGAGCTTTGAAATTCCCAAATAGTATTAACTATAAGCTCAAAGAATTTTACTTCTAATAACAAATTCTATTAACCAAGTTTCAGACAAGTCCTAAACAGATATTGACCATAACCTTATATTTATAACAGCAAGAATTTGTCTCAGTATGTTCCCTTCTTTCCTATCTAAGTAGATGTTTCCAAAAGTGAACATTATACAAACAAATCAGTTTGCTTTTAAAAATACCCAATACATAGACAAATATTTCAAATTATATATTTTCCATAAAAGAAACATTTTCAAAAGGACAAAAAAATTATTTTCAGAGGTTCTTCAAATGACCTTAGGACGACCCAATACAATTATTAAAACTTAGAATATCTTATACAGAATATCCTAATATCATATAAAAGAATCCAAGAGGTTCTTAAAAATATTAAACTTTTAGAAATACCATAACCTCATATTGATAATAAATTGGTTTCAGTAAGTTCACAAATTATCTTTCATATTTAACAGAAACATTTTCAAAAGGACAAGGAAAACTATTACTTTCAGAAGTCCCTTAAATTATGGGCATAACCTTAATATACAATCAATTAAACTTATACAGAATACCCAATTCTACAGAAAAGAATCTGAAAGATTCTTAAAAACATCATTTAAATCTTTAGAAATAGCCCTACCAAATTATACATTACTCAATTAACTTAAAATCAGGCCTTTCTCTTGAAATCTTTTGCCAAAGCCAATCCTCTGCAGAAAGAGGCTAGAACACACTTAGTGGGGAGGGAGAGAAATTCCTCAAAAGAGGCAGGGGGGAGGGAAGGCAAAGCTAACTAGGCGGTCAGTAGCTGGAGTAGCAGAGAGCAATGGGGGGGTGAGTTTAATCTTCACCTTTGAAGACAAAAGATCCCTACTCCACCCATCCTTTAAAGTAGCAGAAAGTAGTGGGGTGGGGTGGGGGAGGCCACCCTTCCCAATGGACTTTTCCTAAGCTCCAACTTTGGCCAGAGTTGGAGCCTTTAGAAAAGTCAGACCCTTCTTTACTTAATTAGAGGCACATTACCCCTTTCAGGTAAGTTAACAGAACTTCACTCCAACAAGTTATTAAGATCTTACATTCAAAGATAACTAAATCTAACCTGCATAGGCAACAGTAAAATTATTTCCCACAATTTCAGAATCAACCTAAGATTCCTAATCAGATGTTTTCTCCAGCCTGAGTTTCAATCAGATAAGATTTTATTGCCATTTACTCTAGCAGGCTCTGAAAACTTGTTTCAAGGAAAAACCATCTGCCTTTTTCTTCCTTTTACTCACAAATTAGTACAACAGGTTAAAAAGTTTAAAATCACAAACAAATTTTAACCAATTCCCAAATTTCTTAATTTAGCAGAGCTCTGAACCAAACAAGTCATAAACAAGTGACAGAGACAAATAAGTTACACAAAACACACTGACATGACTGCACAGTCAAAAACATATAACACACAAATCAAGAGCTATATGGAAATCTTAGAATAGCCCTGAGGGAAGTTGTCAGCTCCAGAGTCTTCCCTCCCAGTTTCCAAATGGAGCCTTTTTTTTTTAGCCAGATGGTGTCTTTAAAAAAAGACACCCAGATTTATACTATGGAATGCCCAGAGTTGTGCCAACTGGCACACAGAAACAGATGTGTCTTAGACGCCAGATAGTAACCCCTGCGTCCAGAATACACCACTCCCAGAATTTATGTCCGTCAGTATTTCATTATTCTGGGAATTCAGATGCTAGCACAGACAGAACAGAACAGAACAGGTCTTAAGACATCCAGACTTACTCTCCCGTGGCCAAAATGGAGTTTCCACCATTGGGCTTCAGGCACAGTTGTGGCTGGAAACTGTTCTTTCCTGAAGGCTCTGGGAAAAAATCCAGAGGGCTGTATCCCAGATCCCTAGCTGCCCTGAGGCCACAGGGAGACCCAAATGTCTAATCCTCTAATCCTGTTCATTTTCTAACATCTCGGTGGGACCTCCAAAATGTAATGCTGGAGAAACTAAGGCAAGACAGACATTAGAGAGTATTTAATAATTTATTAAATGGGAGAGACTTACTGGAATAGTTAATATTTTATTCGAAAGGGAGAGATTTACTGGGACCAAATGGATCCATGGTTTGGTCCCAGGACTGAATGAGACTATCATCTCCAAGAATCCAGCCAACAATGTGAGTTCTCAATGACATATATACACATGGCTCAGACTCAGGGAGCAGATTGAGGGAGGGGTGGAGAGCAGGAATGGGACTCTGAGAGGGTGGAGGCATCTTGATAAGACAATATCTGACATTCTGAGAGCTTGGGATAGGGAGAGGCATTCTGATATTGTAAAACATAGTATTCTGATAAAGAGGGAAGGGAGGTTTTGCAGGACTGAGCTTTGAATGAAGCAGAGAAACTTGAGACAGGACTGGGTCAGGATAACTAGGGAAACTGAGTCAGGACAATAAAAGAGAGCTGTGGCATAACCTTATGATCAATGCAATGACCATCCATAACTCAAGAAGTTTCATGATGAAACATCCTGCTCACCTCCTGAAAGAGAAGTTATTGACTCAGAATGCAGATAGAGGCATATTTGTTTCTAGGCATGGATAATGTGGGAATTTGTTTTGCTTGACTATACATGTTTGTAATGGGTTTTGCTTTTCTTTTTCTTTGCCAAATGTTTGTGGACTGATTGAGTTTGGAAGAAAATTTGGAGTAAAAAATAAAATAAAATAAAATTGAATTTTTAAAAAGAAAGAAATTTACCTTCTAAATTCAGGAACTTAAGAGTGAAAAATTCTAAAATAAACAAGTTTTGTGATGGTGAGAAAACCACTAAGGACTTCTTAAAGGACTTTTCAAGGTAAAGAAGAATAAAACGGGAATAGACCTTGCCTGGAGGCACATAGTGTAATATTTACAGATAAAAGAGAAAAACAGAGCTATTCAATTCTGATTTTTCTTCCATTTTCTCTATCAAGGAGAGTGATCTTTAGACTGGAAAAGATAGAATAAACTTGGTTAAGATAAAGAGCAAACATCTAGCTAAGCTAAATATATTCTAGTCTCCAGGCCCATACAAATTGTACCTGAGAGAAATTGCTGATACAATTACTGAAACATGATATATAATCTTCTAAATATCCCAGAGAATAAAAAAGATGCTGGAAATCTAGAGATGAACAAATATTAGAGCAGATTTTTGAAACAATAGGACTTGGGGTTTTGTCTTTCCAAAGTTTTTAGAATGTTTTAAAGTGATGACTTGGGGTCACTTAGAAAGAGAAGTGGTGAGTACTAGAAGCCAATATTGACTCATTAGAAATATGGCTTAAAATGTTATTGTAGAAAGATTTAATGTATAAATTGCATAGATATAATGCATGTTAACTTTAGCAAATTAGTTAATAATTTTTTATGATATCCTGTTGATTTTTCTTTATCTTGTTCAAAAAATAAATGGATTCATTATTAGCTGAATCTCCAGATTCAAGGAGTGATCCTTTGTTTGCTAGTGTCATCAGGAATACTTAGGAGTGACTCAAAGAATTTTAGCTCACTTAATATCAATGATCTGTATGAAGATATATAAAGCAAATTATATATGAATAAAATGGAATCTTAGAATATATTACAATGATGGAGAGAATATAGCTAAATTAATAATTTTTATCATCTAGGAAATGCTTTAAAGTTTGTAAAGCTATCTCAGTAATGTACAAAAATACTTTCATGTGAGCCCTCAATACATTCTGTGAGGTCAAAACTATTTTCATATTACTATTAAAATATTTTAATTGGGGTCAGGGGATGGAGCCAAGTGGCAACCATCCAGCTGAACTCTCCCAATATTACCCTCCAATTTAAAAAATAACACCTAAAATCAAATTTTGAAGCAACAGAGCTAACAAAAAGGCAGGGTGAGAATTTTTACAGCCTAAGACAACTTAGGAGATCAGTAGGAGAAATCTATAGCATCAGGGTGAAGCTCTGTCCACAGTCAACACATGCAATTTGGCAATAGCATGCAGAAGCAGAAACAACAGAAGCAGCAGAAACTTTGGGAACTCCCAGCCAGAGATGATAAGGGAGTTAGACAACTGTTCATAAAGAGATTACAGAGGAACTTTTGCTGGCTCTGGTACATTTGGTACCAACTGGCAACTCTATTGTCCATACTTCTGAGTCAAAGTTTCAGGACAGAGAGGAGCATTGTTGGTCACTCACAAGAAATCATGGACCGTGGTCACAGTAACAAAGCAAAGAAGAGCTCTAGCACTTGTGGCTATAGGGTAGCAGATAAAATACCAGAGTACAGAATAGGAAAGCAAAGACCATCCCTCTCCCAGGATTATGCTACCCAAAAATTTGTAGGCTCCCAGAAATAGTTCTGAAAATAACATCACAAAAATATTCAAGTGTGGGACAGTACCTCCTCAGTTCAAGTGAGTAAAGGCCAAGTTTAACATAAAGTTCAAGTCAAGTAACAGTCTGGATTAATGGCTGGCTTCTCATTTGTATCTATTTATTTTGTCCCCTAAAAAATGCAAACTTCTTTTTTTAAATTTTTTTTATTAATTTTACAATTATAACATTTTTGACAGTACATATGCATAGTAATTTTTTACAACATTATCCCTTGTACTCTCTTCTGTTTGGAATTTTCCCCTCCTTCCCTCCACCCCCTCCCCTAGATGGCAGGCATTCCCAAACATATTAAATATGTTATAGTATATCCTAGGTACAATATATATGTGCAGAACCAAATTTTATTGTTGTTGTTGTTGCAAAAGAAGAATTGGATTCGGAAGGTAAAAATAACCTGGGAAGAAAAACAAAAAATGCTCACAGTTTACACTCATTTCCCAGTGTTCCTTCTCTGGGTGTAGCTGATTCTGTCCATCATTGATCAATTAGAATTGGATTAGATCTTCTCTTTGTTGAAGATATCCACTTCCATCAGAATACATCCTCATAGAGTATTGTTGTTGAAGTGTATGATCTCCTGGTTCTGCTCATTTCACTCAGCATCAGTTGATGTAAGTCTCTCCAACCCTCTCTGTATTCATCCTGCTGGTCATTTCTTACAGAACAATAATATTCCATAACCTTCATATACCATAATTTACCCAACCATTCTCCAATTGATGGGCATCCATTCATTTTCCAGTTTCTAGCCACTACAAAAAGGGCTGCCACAAACATTTTGGCACATACAGGTCCCTTTCCCTTCCTTAGTATTTCCTTGGGATATGAGCCCAGTAGTAACACTGCTGTATCAAAGGGTATGCACAGTTTGATAATTTTGGGGGCATAATTCCAGATTGCTCTCCAGAATGGTTGGATTCTTTCTCAACTCCACCAACAATAAAATGCAAACTTCTTTAAAAGATTTCTGGGACAGATAATTGACCTCACAATCAGGAAGACTTGAGTTCAAGTCCCACTTCTTACCTATGTTAACTGTGAAAGCCTGTTTTGTTTAACTTTTCAGAAAGGAAAGAAAAAAATCTTTACTAAGCATTTATTATGTGCCAGGTGCTTTATAGATATTATCTCATTGGATCTTCACAAGAATCCTGGGAGGTAGACACAATTATTATTTCCATTTTGAAGTTGAAAAACTGAAGCAGACAGAGGTTTGGTGACATTCAGAGTCACATAAACATTGAGCATTTGACGTGGTCCATGAACTCAAATCTTTCTGACTCCAGATCTAGTATTCTATCTACTAGATTACCTAACAGCATAGATGCTTCAGGATCCGTGGCAAGTCTTTTAAGAATTATTAGTTGCCATGAACAGAGTAGGAAAAGATATGAAAGTGATAAAAGAAAATTATGAAAGATAAGTTAGCAGCTTGATGAAGGATATATACATACATGTACACATGTACATGCACACACACACAAGCTGAAGAAAATAACATCTAGCAAACATAATTGGTCAAATGGTAAAAGACACAAAAATCCATTGAACAGAACACTTTAAAAACAAAATTAGTCAAATAGAAAAAGAAGTATGAAAATTAACCGAAAAAGAGAACTCTTTAAAAAGTTACAGTTGGTTAAGTGAAAAATAATGACTACTGGGGCATCAAGAAAGAAAAAAACAAAGTCAAAAGAATGAAAAAAATTTGAAGAAAATGTGAAATATTTCAGTTTTCGAGTGTGTCTGAAAAACAGATCAAAGAGAGAAAATTAAAGATTAGATTACCTGAAATTCATGATCAAAAAAAGTCTAGACATCATATTTCAAGAAATTATCGAGGAAAATACCCTGATATTTTAGATCCAGAGGGTAAAATTAAAATTGGAAGAATCTACCAACCACCTACTGAAAAAGATCTCAAAATCAAAACTTCAAGGAATATTAGAGCCAAATTCTAGAGCTTGCAAGTCAAGAGAAAATACTTCAAACAGTCATAAAGAATTCAGCATAATGGAATCACAGAATAAGATGAAATTTAGTGACTTCCATGGTAAAGGAGAGGAAGGCATTACAAAAAACAAAGGAGCTATCATTGCAACCAAGAATCTTCTAATCAGCAAAACTGAGTGTAATCCTTCCAGGAGAAAATGGATATTTAATGAAATAGAGAAATTTTAAGCATTCTTGATGAAAAGACCAAAAATAATTAGAAAATTTGATATTTAAACATAAGACTTAAGAGAAGCAAAGAAAGTATATATGAAAGAACAATCATAAGGGACTTAATAAAGTTAAACTATTTATATTCCTATATGGGAAAATGATACTTATAACTCCTAAGAACTTTATCATTATTAGGACAGGTAAAGAAAATTTACATAGATAGAGAACTTGGCTGTGAGTCAATTATATGGGAATTATCTTTCCCACAAAAAAAAATTAAGAAATGAGAAAGAGAGGTACACTGCTAAAAAGGGAAAGGAAGAAATAAAATGGGGAAATTTTTACCACATGAAAGAGCTGCATAAGAAAGAACTTTTATAACAAAGGGGAAAAAGTAAGGTGGTGACAAGAAATGCTTGAATCTCACTCTCAAATCTCAATCTCAAATCTCAAATCACAATCTCAAAGATGAAAGAATATATATATATATATATATATATATATTTATGTATATATGTGTGTATGTATATGTATACATATATGTGTGTATATATATGTATATATGTGTATGTATATGTATACATATATATGTGTATATATATGTATATATGTGTGTACGTATATGTATACATATATATGTGTGTATATATATATATATATATATATATATATATATCTTTATATATATATATATATATGTATATATATATATATATATATATATGTATTACCCAAAAGAAGAATAGGAAGGGAAAGGCATAAAAAAGGAGGATAAAGGAGAGGGCAGATTAAAGGAAGTGTTGATTAGCAACAAAATAGAGGAAAAATTGAGGAAGGACAGGAAAAAATGGGAGAGAGAGAAAGAAATAAAAGATAAGAGTATGAAGGGAAATACACAGATGGCGATCATATGTATGAATGTGAATGGGATGAGTTACTCAAAAAATGAAATAAGAAAAAAGGGAAAAGGACCACATGCACTAAAAATGTTTATGGCAGCCTTTTTTGTAATAGTAAGGATTTGGATGTTCATCATTTCAGGAATGGCTGAATAAGTTATGCATATGAATGTAATAGAATATTATTACTCTATAAGAAATGATGGGCAAACTGACTTCAAGAAGCCTGGAAAGAGCAGTACCAAGAGAACATTATATGCAATCACGACAAGATTATGTGATGATCAACTGTGATAGACTTGACTCTTTTTTAAACAATGAGGCAACTCTAATAGGCTTGGATGAAAAATACCATTGGCACCCAGAGAGAAAACTATGGAGATTGAATATCAATCAAAGCATAGAATTTTCAAATTGTTGTCATAGTTATTTGTTTGATTATTTTTCTCATGTTTTTCCCCTTTTGATCTGATACTATTTTTCTTATGAAGCATGAAAAATATGGAGCTATGTCTAGAAAAATTGCACATGTTTAACCTATATTGGATTGCTTGCTGTCTTGGGATAAAGAGATGAAGAGAAAAAATTGCAACAGAAGATTTTGCAAGAATTAATGTTGAAACTATCTTTGCATGTATTTGGAACAATTAAATACTATTTTTTCAGTGGAAGCAGATAAAAGAATGGATTAAAAGCCTGAATCCCACTATACATTGCCTATAAGAGGCACACTTGAAACAGAAAGCCACACAAGGAATTAAGATAAAAGACTAGAGCAGACTCTAATTTGCTTCAGCTGAAGTAAAAAAGGCAGGGATAGCAATCATTCTCTCAGATTAAAACAAAATCAAAAAAGCTAATTAAAAGAGAGATCAGGGAAACTACATTTTGCTTAAAAAAATAAAAAAACACCAAAGATGTAGAAGTAACATGAAAAGATTTTATATAAAGTTTCTTTGAGAAAGACCTCACTTTTCAAATATATACTATTTCCTAATTGATAAGTGGTCAAAGGATATAAATAGGCAGTTTTCAAAAGAATAAATCAAAACTACAGTTATATGACAGAAATGCTTTATATCGTATATATATATATATATATATATATATATAATTATAGTAATAAATTCATTTTATTTTGTTTTTAATATATGCATACATATAATATGGAAATATGTCTTGTATTATTTCACATGTGTAATTGATTTCATATTGCTTGACTTTTCAGTGGATGAAGGAAGGGTATAAAGGAAAGAGAGAATTTGAAACTCAAAATTGAAAAAGAAAAGATTATTAAAAATAAATAATAAATTGAAATGTTTTTAAATTTCCCAAAAACATTTTAATTTAAATACTATAATAACTATAAGTATGATCCACATATACCAAGAGTTTTTGAAAGAGTCACCAATAAGATTATAAAGAGATCCCAGAATAAAGCATTTCAAATACCCTATGAAGTAGGTGCTATTATTATTTCCATTTTATATGTGAGAAAACTGAGGCTGAGAGACTGAAGTTCCCAGCATCATACAAGCAGCAATTAAGTATCCAAAAAAAAGTTTTGAACTCATCTCTTGCTAACTTTTCATCTAATGCATTAACAGTAGCAGGATACAAAGAATATGGCCAGTTTGGAAGGATTATTCAAAGCTGATAAGATAAAATTTAATAGCATAGAATCTCTCTGGTAGAAATAACCTTGGAGGTCCTGTAGTCCAAAGTGTCATGCAAAGTAGGAATTGATTCTTCAATCTTCTGGTTGTCAAACATTCAGCTTTTATTTGAACATTTCCAGTGACAAAGGCTACTATGTCTCTCAATGCAGCCTATTTTATTTCTGGACAATTCTAATTTCTATATAGAGCTGAGAAAACAATGTCCTTTACATTTATACAAATTGGTCTTAGTCATACCTTCTTTACAAAACAAATTTATTACAAAATAAATAAAATGTCCCCTTTAAGAGATAATCTTCAAATATTTGAGGATGACCATCAATCATGCTAAATATATTCATTTATAAATTAAATCTTGTTAGTTTCTTCAAATATTCCTTGTGATATAGTTTTCAAGCACCTCACCTTATACACCTTATACCTATAATCCTAGTCATTCTCTCTATTTCAGATGGTTCTAAGCTGAAGAATTTTCACATAACTATCCCAGACTCTATTTTGACTGCTCTTAGAAATTCAGTCAGTTTGGATTCAAGATCCAATATCACAAAAGTCTGTAACAGCTGGAAGAATAGTTTCACCAGATTGAAAATTAAATTAGTTTTATAACATAACTTTTTGAAGGCAACCAATTTGTTGACACAGTTCACTCTTTTAAAAAAAAAATTCTTATTAGTGCAGTGCATCTGGGTGAATGACTGTCCAGTGATAAACTCTAATCAATAAATTATTTGCAAAGAAGCAAGGTAAAATCCCCCCTTAAGTAAAATTGCATACCTGAATGTTACAAGCCAAGGCAACAATAGAATCTAAGTTATGAACATTAAAGTAAATGAAATTGAATTGAAAATATTGAAATTGAAATATATTTCTAATAAATAACTAAGCTATCCTTAATTAATTCAAGTCAATCAGTTTTGAGAGAATTCTACCAAGATATTGAAAAGAATTGGCAGATATGTTTGCTAAAGCATAGTCAGTGATTGTTGCAAGACAGGGAAAAGGAGAGATATCACATGACTGAAAATGGATGAATGTATCAATTTCCAAACAAGCAAAAAGGGTCCCAAATTATAGACCAATGAATTTGACTTTAGGGTATGACAAAGTTCTAACTTGCATTGTCAAAGAGATGATGACAAAGCTGTCTCTTTGACAAAATTGTCAAAGAGATGAAGATGTTAGTGAGCATGTAGAAATGGAAGTGGTGACCGCAAAGATGATTTCATAAAGAACAGGTCACGTCAGATTAACCTCACTTCTTTTTATTTCCTTTTTTTGACAGAATTGTTAACCTGTCAGCACTGTAGAAAGTTATAAAGAAAGCTCACCTAGGTTTTTCCAAGTATTGGATAAAAATTTCTTCTGCTAGTCTTATGAAAAGAATGTGTAGACAGGCTACTAAATGGGACAATTAGGTGGATTCAGAAATAGTAAGAACAAAGAATAGTCATTGAAAACCCAATGTCATATTGGAAAAAATACTCAGAGAGCACTACTCAGGGAGAGCCCTTTCTTACTATTTCCTTTCTTACTATTTAATATTAGATAAATGGTTTTAGTAAAGGCATAGAATTTATGCTAAATTTTATGTTTACTAAAATGTAAATGGCACAAACTTAGAGGACACAGCTTGTGTGTTGGATGACAGCATCCAAAAAGATTTTGGCAGGATAAAACATTGGGCAAAATTTAATACAGCAAACTTTAATAGGGACAAATGTAAAGTTCCTTACTTAGATTAAAAAAAATTACTTCACAAGTATAGAATGAAAAGAATGAAAGAAGGAAGGAAGACAGGAAAGAAGCAAAAAAGGAAGGAAGCAAGAAAGGAAGGAAGGCAGGGAGAGATAAAGAAAAGGTGGAAGGGAAAGAGGGAGGGAGAAAGAATTTACTAAGTGTTTACTAAGTGCCTGTTTTGTGCCAAATACTGTGCTAAACATTTAACAAATAACAATTTAGGTCTTTCAAAGTTCCTTCCTTCCTTCCTTTCATTCCAATCTTATTCTGAAGTAAGATTTTTATCTACTCATGCTTCCTCTCAGACTCAGGGATAAATCTATCTATCATCTCTCTCTCTCTCTCTCTCTCTCTCTCTCTCTCTCTCTCTCTCTCTCTCTCTCTCTCTCTCTCTCTTCTCTCTCTCTCTCTCTCTCTCTCTCTCTCTCTCTCTCTCTCTCTCTCTCTCTCTCTCTCTCTCCCTATCTATTTAGTCATTCATGTATTTACATGTTTGTCTATTTGTTAATTAATTCATTTACTTCTACTTATTTACTCCTATGCTTTTGTCTATTTTAATTCATTCATTTGTTTATAAACCCATTTATTTATTTACTTGTCTTTATGTATTTACTTACATGTTTAAGTATGTATTCATTCATGTTTATATATTCATTCTTTCATTTATTTATATTTGTCTTTACCAATTCATTTATTTACTTAATATTTCTTTACACTTGTATATATGTATTCATTCTCTTTTTTCTCCATTTATTTTAATTAATTCATTTATTTGTTTACATTTTGTCTATTTATTTGTTCATTTATATGAGTTATTCTTATTTACTTGTGTATTTGTCCATTTATCTATCTACTGTTTTTTCATATATTATGACTTTGGATTGAAGTTACTATTGATGAAAAACAATATGAAGTTCTTGCCTATAACTAATAAGATATGTTTCCAGTTTCATTACAAAGCATTGACACACAATAAAAATATTCACATCTTCAGTTCATTTCATATATACTTAGGGTGTGGTCCATTCCAATGCTTTATAACATCTATCTGCATTGAGCCCAGTAAATGGGATATTGATACTTCTTATTTGTTTTAATATCTTGCCTTTGTGTAGAAAGAGGAAAACAGTGGATAAAGTAATGGGGGTGAAGTTAGAAAGACTCATGTTTATAAGTTCAAATCTGACCTGAGACATATCTTAATTATGTGACCTTGAGAAAGTCATTTAACTCTATTTCCCTCAGCTTCCTCACCTGTAAAATGGAATGGAGAAGGAAATGGCAAATCATTTTAGTATCTTTGCCAAGAAAACTCCAAATGGGGGTCACAAAGAATCAGGTACAACTCAAACAACGATAAGAAGAAAAGAAAGAGAAGGCCCAGAGCTGCCTTTCTTTCCTCTGCTTTCTGTCAGCTGTTCCTCACAGTGATTTTGAGGAGAGCCATCCTGTAATACCATGTTACTCCATATATTTCTTAGATTCATGGTAGTGGTGTCATTTCACTGCCTGGGATGCTAAATCCAATCAGTGGCATTGCCAGAGATTTACTGGCAAGGTCCCCACCAAGTCTTCGTAGCAACTATCATTGTCTCTGAGCACAGAAAGTCTTCACTATACATCACTCTGCATAGAGTTCCTTCATTTTTTTCATTACCCTGTCTTGCAAGTCCCATGACATGGAAAATGGGCTGTATTTTAAGAGAAATTATTATTATTATTATCATTGCTTTCATGATTATTAGAAGTCCATCAAATACACAAATACTTAATCATCATGTACCATGAACATACCCACCTCTCAGTTGCTTCATTGTGACAATGTCAATTCATGGGAGAGAAGGGAGTATGCTCTCCATAAATTCCAGAATGTCACAGAAATGCCAAGCAAGCAAGAAGATTTTTAGAGTTACATGAAGCCATTTCTCCAACTTCCAGTGAACCAATGTTGGTGTAAATATAAGTTTATTTCAAATGTCATACACTTTTGAAAAATTGGCTTTTGATAATACATATTATAAGCAATAAAAAATTCCTTCTTTATTTTTATTTGTAAAAAAATATCTTGGATTTTTAAACTCACAAAGATATTCATTCAGTTAAGTAATAATAACTACCCACATTACTACTCTGAGATTTGACTTTAAGATTGGTAAAACATTTTCAGTGTAATTTCAACTAAATGCTTTTAGATAGTAAAAATGTCATTATTCTCTTTTTAGAAACCAGAAAACTGAAGTTAATAGAAATAGTGTGACTTATTTGGGATTATACAGCAAGAATTTGAAACCAAGTTTCCTAATATCAAATCCACAATTATGTCACGTATTTTCTGTACTTATCAGTGTTCTAGGCACTGAGGGGAGGTAGTAGACACTGGGGAGGCAGTGCAGAGAGCATTGAGCTAGGGATAAGGACTCATCTCCCTGAGTTCCTATCTGGCTTCAGATACTTAATATCTGTGTAACCTTGGTCAAGTCATTTAATCCTGTTTGCTTCCATTTCCACATCTGTAAAACATGCTGGAGAAGGAATTGGCAAACCACTTCAGCATCTTTGCCAAGAAAACTTCAAAATGAGGTCCCAAAAAACAGACAAATAGATGCTATGGAAGACAGAACAGAAACAAAAAATAAGGTCTTTGGCCTCAATGACTTTGCAACCTACCAGATATGACAGTACATATTAATTTGGCATTGTGGAAAAAGCATTTGCAAATTATCAGAATACAAAGGAATTTGAGATGAAAAAATAAAGCAATACAGAATAAAGAAAGCTGAATCAGGACAAAAATAAGCATAGACTCAACTATATAAAATAATAATGGAAATGATATATAAAAAAGATTATATATAAAAGAAAATAATTCAGAATGGACTTTTCTTGCTGACATTCTAAATTATCTTCAACTGGAAAAGGTTCCACTCCACCTTTCTGTGTGTTCTAATGTTCTAAAATTTATTTAGAGTCATTATTAAAAGGAACTTGGAGAACATGGATAAGTCCCTGCCTTTATGTTACCATCTTGACTCCACCTATACTAAATATTAATTTAAATTGAAATTTAAATTCTGATAATTTTATCTCAGTATCATTGTTTTTCTTTGTAATTGTATGTATGCTATCTTATGCATTTAAAAACATTATTCTGAGAAAGGGTCCATAGGAATAGAACAAGCTATTAATCAACTCCCCAGGAAAAAATCCCCAGGGCCAGATGGATTCACATGTGAATTCTACCAAACATTTAAAGAACAATTAGCCCCAATGTTATATAAATTATTTGAAAAAATAGGGGATGAAGGAGTCCTACCAAATTCCTTTTATGACACAGACATGGTACTGATACCTAAACCTGGTAGATCGAAAACTGAGAAAGAAAATTATAGACCAATCTCCTTAATGAATATTGATGCTAAAATCTTAAATAAGATATTAGCAAAAAGACTTCAGAAAATCATCTCCAAGATAATACACTATGATCAAGTAGGATTTATTCCAGGAATGCAGGGCTGGTTTAATATTAGGAAAACTATTAATATAATTGACCATATTAATAATCAAATTAATAAGAACCATATGATCATCTCAATAGATGCAGAAAAAGCATTTGACAAAATCCAACATCCATTCCTACTAAAAACTCTTGAGAGTATAGGAATAAATGGATTATTCCTTAGAATAATCAGGAGTATATATTTAAGACCGTCAGTAAGCATAATATGCAATAGAAATAAACTGCAACCTTTCCCAGTAAGATCAGGAGTGAAACAAGGTTGCCCACTATCACCATTACTATTCAATATAGTACTAGAAACGCTAGCCTCGGCAATAAGAGCCGAGAAAGAGATTCAAGGAATTAGAGTAGGAAATGAGGAAATTAAACTATCACTTTTTGCAGATGACATGATGGTATACTTAGAGAACCCCAAAGACTCTGCTAAAAAGCTACTAGAAATAATTCAAAATTTCAGCAAAGTGGCAGGATACAAAATAAATCCACATAAATCCTCGGCATTTTTATATATCACTAACAAAATGCAACAGCAAGAGATACAAAGAGAAATTCCATTCCAAACAAATGTTGATAGTATAAAATATTTGGGAATCCATCTACCAAAGAAAAGTCAGGAATTATATGAGAAAAATTACAAAACACTTGCCACAAAAATAAAATCAGATTTAAATAATTGGAAAGACATTCAGTGCTCTTGGATAGGCCGAGCGAATATAATAAAGATGACAATACTCCCCAAACTAATCTATTTATTTAGTGCTATACCAATCAGACTCCCAAGAAACTATTTTAATGACCTAGAAAAAATAACAACAAAATTCATATGGAAGAATAAAAGGTCAAGAATTGCAAGGGAACTAATGAAAAAAAACTCAGAGGAAGGTGGTCTAAGTGTACCTGATCTAAAGCTATATTATATAGCAGCAGTCACCAAAACCATTTGGTATTGGCTAAGAAATAGACCGGTAGATCAGTGGAACAGATTAGATACAAAGGACAAAAAAGGGTACATCTATAGCAATCTAATCTTTGACAAACCCAAAGATTCCAACATTAGGGATAAAAATTCATTATTCGGAAAAAACTGTTGGGAAAACTGGAAATTAGTATGGCAGAAATTAGATATGGATCCACACTTAACACCATATACCAAGATAAGATCAAAATGGGTCCATGATTTAGGCATAAAGAGGGAGATAATAAATAGATTAGAGGAACAGAGGATAATCCACCTCTCAGACTTGTGGAGGAGGAAGGAATTTATGACCAGAGGAGAACTAGAGATCATTATTGATCACAAAATAGAAGATTTTGATTACATCAAACTAAAAAGTTTCTGTACAAATAATACTAATGCAAACAAGATTAGAAGGGAAGTAACAAATTGGGAAAATATTTTTAAAAACAAAGGTTCTGACAAAGGTCTCATTTCCAAAATATATAGAGAACTGACCATAATTTATAAGAAACCAAACCATTCTCCAATTGATAAATGGTCAAAGGATATGAACAGACAATTCTCAGAGGAAGAAATTGAAACTATATCCACTCACATGAAAGAGTGTTCCAAATCACTACTGATCAGAGAAATGCAAATTAAGACCACTCTGAGATACCACTACACACCTGTCAGATTGGCTAAGATGACAGGAACAAATAATGACAAATGTTGGAGGGGATGTGGGGAAATTGGGACACTAATACATTGCTGGTGGAGTTGTGAAAGAATCCAGCCATTCTGGAGAGCAATCTGGAATTATGCCCAAAAAGTTATCAAACTGTGCATACCCTTTGACCCAGCAGCGCTACTACTGGGATTATATCCCAAAGAAATACTAAAGAGCGGAAAGAGACATATATGTGCCAAAATGTTTGTGGCAGCTCTTTTTGTTGTGGCTAGAAACTGGAAGATGAATGGATGTCCATCAGTTGGAGAATGGTTGGGTAAATTGTGGTATATGAAGGTTATGGAATATTATTGCTCAGTAAGAAATGACCAGCAGGAGGAATACAGAGAGGGTTGGAGAGACTTAAATCAACTGATGCTGAGTGAAATGAGCAGAACCAGAAGATCACTGTATACTTCAACAACGATACTGTATGAGGATGTATTCTGATGGAAGTGGAAATCTTCAACATAAAGAAGATCCAACTCACTTCCAGTTGATCAATGATACACCCAGAGAAGAAACACTGGGAGGGGAATGTAAATTGTTAGCACTAATATCTGTCTGCCCAGGTTGCATGTACCTTCGGATTCTAATGTTTATTGTGCAACAAGAAAATGATATTCACACACATGTATTGTACTTAGACTATATTGTAACACATGTAGAATGTATGGGATTGCCTGTCATCGGGGGGAGGGAATAAGGGAGGGGGGGTAATTTGGAAAAATGAATACAAGGGATAATATTATAAAATATATATATATATAATAAAAAAAATTTAAAAAAAAAAAATGTTAAAACACTTTAACTTAAGGGGAAGGAAGGATTAATGCCAAGTAGCTCTTACTAAGACATACACACTATAAAAGTCAATTTAAAAAATATATACTTTGACCTAACTTCTCACCCTACTACAATCTCATGGAGACTTCCTGATCAACATTTTTTTCCCAAAATAAATAAATAAATAGATACATGATAGATAGATAGATAGATGATAGATAGATAGATTAGATTCTTGTCCATATTCCTTCAGTCCACTTGATGCAGTGCTAGTGGTAATTGAGATGTGAGAATTGAGATGGGGAATCTTCTAGTTGGCACAGGTCCAATGTAAAGGAATCACAAATCTGAAAAGTCTGAGTGGCAGAAAAGAGATTTATTGTTCACTTAAGAAGGAGGCTTTCTTAGTGGGCAAATTCATCATTAGGAATTTGGCAAAGTGGGCCAACAAACCCCTAATTATAATGGGCAAATGTTGGCCTGGGTTTAGGAGCTGTCTGGACTAATCAATAAAGAACCATCAAACAGACCAACTGAATAAAATCGCTTCACTGGGAATCTGGAAGGCTTTTCCCAGGCAGAGTCTGGGAACCCCTGAAGGGGATTCGGGCCACTCCCAAAATATCTGCTTCAATGAGGGTGATTTAATCAAGATCTCCAATTGAATGAAGCCACTTAACTTGGGAAGGGCTGTCTGGGAAGGGATGCTTTCCCAAGGTTTGGGAGTATCCACCCACCCACCAAAAGTTACATCATTTTCCCCAAAAAGATCTCAATTTACATCACTTATAAATAAGCATCCACCTGAGTATATAAAAAAAGCTTTACTAATTGTCAATTATAACATGTAAAATACACATACAAGCATTTCTATAGCACTTTAAGGCTTTATAGAGTACTTTACACAGATTCTCATTTCATCCTCAAAAAAATAAATAAAACACTACTAAGTAGCTGCAGCATCATCTCCCATTTTACAGATGAAGAAACTGAGGCTCATCAATAAGTTTAAGGCCTGTTGATTACCCTCAAACTGGTTTAGCTTGTCTGCCAAGGGGATTTTAGCAGGGTGTGGCCTCTGCACCTGCTACAGCTTCTTACAATCACAAGTGAAAGTTGGGTGGCTATTTGGTTACCAAGAGTGGATGAGGAGTCCTGAAAAGGATTCAGGGAGCCCTCACTACCAGAGGTACTAGTACTCCATTAACATCCCATATTTGCTGCTCTTTCTGAACATATAAAAATATTCCCTGCTTAGTTCCAATTTAGTACATGGAACTTTGGGGAGACATTTCTGGTTGTAATTGAGGGACTGATGTAGTATAATAAATCTATTGACCAGAGAGACAAAATAACTACTTACAGATTGAGTAGGTATTGAACCTGAACTAAGTTCACATATAAATGGGACACAATCATGATTTCCCAATATCTTTTCCTTCCTGGAGATGTGAGGAAGAATTGCTTTGTATTTCTGAGTGGGAAAGTTACAGTAAAATGCATTTATATCCACCCAGATACCATGTGTTCATGTTCTTCCCTGATCCCACACCAAGTATCTAGAGATTGAATTGGAGCTAGTAGCAGTGACTGAAGATAGAAAGACAGATGTGAAAGCATAATCACTCAGGAATAGCAATAAATCCAGGAATCACGATCATGCGACTGAAACGGGATCAACACAGGTAATGGGTCCAGCAGAGAACTACTCCCAAGAAGACTCATAATGATTCCATAAAATAAGAAAAAGACTTCCAGGACCTCTATCTTTGACCTCTATCTGTTTTAGAGACACAACTGGGTAGTACAGTGGACATAGCATTGGCCCTAAAATCAGAGACATGAGTTCAAATTTAGCCTCTGAAATTAGCTTGTGTAATCCTAGCTATGTGAACCAGGGGAAATTCATTCAACAGCTGTCTGCTAAAGTTTCCCCCACCGTAAAATAGTGATGATAATAGCATGCATCTCACAGGGTTGTTGTGAAAAATCTAGCAACATATTTATAAAGTACTTAGCACAGTTCCTGGCATTTATAAAGGTTTGTTCCTTTCCCCTTTTCCCAACATACTTCACTATGCTTATATTTTGATTTTTATCCCACTCTCCTTATTTATATTACTTTCTCACTGATTATCTCATTTGTTACAACAATTCTTTCTTAGGAAAGTAGTGAATAAATGTGAAATCTGAGAACCTGAACAGTTAATGGTACTCAACCACTTACTGCTACTTACTCAAATGAGTAAGTGATAGAACAGGGACTAATAGTATGCTTGACCTGAAAAAAAACATAAGAAATCACCTTATCCACATCCTTCATTTTACATGTAAATATCTACTTGATCCAGGGGTCTGGAATATCACTTTCTTTCTTTTTTTAAACCTTTTTATTTTCAAAATATAGCATAGATAATTTTTCAACATTAAACCTTGCAAACCTTTGTGTTCCAATTTTTCCCTCCCTTCTTTCCTACTCCTTCCCCTAGATGACAAGTAATCCAATATATGTTAAACATGTCAAAATATATGTTAAATCCAATATATGCACACATATTTATACAATTGTCTTACTGTATAAGAAAAATTAAATCAAAAAGGAAAAAATGAGAAAGAAAATAAAATGCAAGCAAACAACAACAAAAAGATTAAAAATGCTATGTTATGATCTATACTCAGTTCTCAAAGTTCTCTCTCTGCATGTAGGTGACTTTCTTCATCACAAGATCATTGGAATTGACCTGAATCATCTCATTGTTGAAAAAGAATCAGATCCATCAGAATTGATCATCATATAATCTTCTTGTTTCCATGTACAATGATCTCCTAGTTCTGCTCATTTCACTTAGCATCAGTTCATGTAAGTCTCTCCAGACCTCTCTGAAATCATCCTGCTGATTGTTTCTTATAGAACAATAATATTCCATAACATTCATATACCATAATTTATTCAACCATTCTCCAACTGATGGGCAACCATCCAGTTTCCAGGTTCTTGCCACTACAAAAAGGGCTGCCACAAATAGTTTTGCACATGTGGGTTCCTTCCCCTCCTTTAAGATCTCTTTGGAATATAAGTCTAGTAGGAATTTTGATAGCCCTTTGGATATAGTTCCAAGTTGCTCTCCAGAATGGGTGGATTCTTTCACAACTCCACCAACAATGTATTAGTGTCCCAGGTTTCCCACATCCCCTCCAACATTCTGCATTATCTTTTCCTGTCATCTTAGCCAATCTGAGAGGTGTGTAGTGGTACCTCAGAGTTGTCTTAATTTGCATTTCTCTGATCAATAGTGATTTAGATCACCTTTTCATATGACTAGAAATGGTTTTAATTTCTTCATCTGAAAATTGTCTGTTCATATCCTTTGATAATATCTTGAATTCTTATAAAGTTGAGTCAATTCTCTATAAAATTTAGAAATGAGGCCTTTATCAGAACCTTTGAATATAAAAATATTTTCCCAGTTTCTTAGTAATTTGGCAATTCCAATAAACTTTTGATGAAAGACACTATCCTCATCTAGAGAGAGTAAACTATGGAGACTGAAGGTAGATCAACACAGACTATTTTCACCCTTTTCTTTGATTTTTTTTCTCAGGTTTTTTTCTTTTTGTTCTAATTTTTCTTTCCATATGACTCATATGGAAATATGTAAAAAATGAATGTACATGCAAAGCTAAAATAAGTTTTAAAATGGATGAAATTTTAAATTAAATTAAAAGTAATATGTCAATAACTTAACATAGATCTACATCTTATATCCATACCAAAATAAGGTCAAAATGGGTACATGATTTAGGCATAAAAAGTGATACTATAAGTGAATTAGGAGAACAAAATTAGTTTGCATATCAGATTAAAAAAAAAAGAAAGAAGAAAAAAAAAGTATATGACATACTTTTCTTTTTATGACCAATATAGGATTTTACCACTTCAAGAAAAGAGGGGAGGTGGTGAGGAGACAATATGAAAGGACCCAGAGTTGGACACAGGTATAATTAAACTGATAGGAAATGAGGCCTTTAATGATATATAAAAGAACATTAGATTTGATACTTTAGTGATGAAAAATTCTGAGAACACACACACAAGCACACACAGATTTTTTTAAATGTCAGGATTTATAATATGACTAAGCAAGCCACTTATTTTTTGTGTATATAACATATTATATACATATATATATATATATATATATATATATATATATATATATATACATAAATATACATATATATCTGTGTGTATATATATATATATATGTATATATATATACATATATATATATATTGCTGGTACATAGAAAGTACTTAATAAATGCTCTTTGAGATGATTAAATTAATCCCCCATGGGATTAATTTAGTTTCCTCTGCTATAAAAAGAGGTAGATGGATTACATGATTTTAACGTTCTCTTTCAGCTCAAACCTATTAGTCTATGATACTATGACCTATCTCTCAGAGAAACAAAGACAAACCTATAGTATGAGGAAGATAGTATAGTTTAGTGAGAAGAATCAGGAGTCAGGGAAAAGGAAGATATAATGGAAAGTATACTATCTCTGAAATGAGAAAACTTTAATTGAAATCCAACAGTGACATTCACTACCTTGAGCGAATCATTTCACTTTTTCTGAACCTCAGTTTCCTCATCCATAAATGAGGGAGTTCAATTAGATAACCTCTAAAGTCCCTTCTAGTTCCACATCTATGAATCTATGAGTTCTGGAACTAGAGTCAAGAGATCTGGGTTCAAATGTCCTTTAAGACATTAATAGATGGGTAATTGATTTTAAAAAATCATTAAGCACTTATTTTGTGACAAATACTATAGTAAGTTTCAGAAATACAAAGATTTTTTTAAAGTCCTCATTCTAAAGGAGCTCACAAGCTAATTGGGAAAATAAAATAGAAATAATGAGGTACATACAATATATATATGGAATGGATGAGAGGCAATGTCACACATGGGCAAGTCACTCAACTTCTCAAGACACTCAGCTTCCTTACCTGTAATAGGATATATTACCTACCTTGCTGGGTGGGTGGGTAATATATCTATGTATTTACATTTAATATATAAAATTATAAACAACAAAATTGAATTTATATAATTTTATATACATTTTCTATATCCTCAATAAATGTTTGTAAATTAAATAATATTCCACAAACATGAATTATTCTTCTTAGCAGAAGGTTAGATATCAGGGAAAACTTCCTGACAGTGCAAGATATGAAGCACTGAGACTTGGAAGCATGTGTGATAAGAATCTCCTTCCCTGACATTCTGGAGAATAGGAGGAACACATAAATCTTCCATCCAAACTGACTCACAAAGGCACCCAACCCATAATATGTTGAAACAGTTTTCTTTCCTTTACTCCCTTACTCATCATTCTAAGACATTATCCTTTGACTGCCACCTGCTGTCTTGATATTCTTGCCTAGTCCTAGCAACAAGTGCAAATCAAATCCTCAGTAGGAAGGCACAGAGACCCCCATGTGTCCTCATGCAAGGTGACAAACTGCCAATTATCCAAGTGTCTGTGGATTCCTGAGAACAACCCTGCCAGGGAGCCAAGCAACCAAGCATGATAAATGACAGAGCTCAGGGCAGGGACATTTGGGGACTGCTCTAGCAGAGCAGTGTCAAGCTGAGGAAGTCATCAGGACGATGTGTCTCTGGGGCTCTGCCTTGTGTCATTTGCCTTCCGTGTTTTCATTCTCAGAGAGAGCTAAATCATGCCCAGTAGTAACCTGCAAAGATCTGGTATCCAAGAGATATACTAGGACTGGGAGTTGGAACTTCTTACTTTTCATCACTGAATAAACCACCTCCCTCCAAGTCCTCCCCAAATGCTGCTTAGCACATCATCCAGACATCTCCTTTGCATCACTTCATTCTTCCCTATATCCCCATTATTTTCATACATATCTTTCCCCTGATATTAGAGACCAAAGAAGTTCCATAAAAACAAGGTCTGTGTATTTATCCCTGAACAAAAGAGAATGTAAATTCTTTATCCCCAGTAAATGGCCATGCAGGGCTGTATACTTGGTTTCCTCCGCCTATCTTTCTACCCAGAATGTTCCAGATAGCAGTCTAAAGGCAATTTCAATAGCTCATCAAGTTGATTCCAGTGAAAAATGGGGGATTCAAGGGACAACTGGAAAAATTGAAGGTTTTTGTTGTTTTCTTTTGTTTTAAAGTTTCCACCCTATGGAACTGGCAACACCAATGGAAACATTCCATCCTAGAAGTAATAAGACAGAAAATTTTGAATTTCCCCTATCCAACCTGGTATCAGTGAAGGATACCTGCAAAAGAATAAGAATAATTTTTGTTCTTAGCTTTTGGGAACATTTTTGGAAAGTGTAAACCCAGAGAGCAAGGGAGACACTTCTATCTCTGCCATTTATAAGTTCTATGCTTTCAGGTAGACTACAAAAATTATTGGGCCCTTTTTATTATCTGTTTCTTATTCTGTTAAATGGGAATAATAATATTTGCCCTATTTATTCCCAAGGTCATTATGAAAATTGAATGAGATAGTGTATTTAAAGCATTTTGAAATACTTAAGAATTAATTAGAACATTAGCAGTGACTATTATTATAATATCTCTTTATGTCTCTTGCAGGTTTAATATACATATCATCTCAATAAAAATTCTCTAGTTATTTTTTCATCTTCTGTCTTTAGTCCCTTAAGTGATATGTTGATGTAATTTTGTTTCTTTTCTAAAAAAATCTTTTTATATTAAAATCAATTCAAGTATAAATTATGCTTTCATCATGAGAGCCTTTAATATCTTATCATGGGAGTAGAGATGACACTGAATACTCAAAGGCTATATTAATGATGTAACAAGCTCTAGAAGGTTCTACCATGCAAGAAAGTCTTCAATAATAGTTTTGTTACCAAAATATAATTGCATTCCAAGAACAAGGGTAATGGAGTAGAGAGGTTCAGCAGCTCTAGACTAACCATTTGATAATGACATCTTTAGACTCAAATTCGTGGAATTTAGAAAATAAAAATGGCTCTCCATCATTTGATACCATTTTTATAATGTTAATAAAGATAGCCTAGCAATTATTATTCTGTATATGAGACCTTTGACAATGATTGATGTATATTATTCATGGAAAAGAATTATATAAATTTTTATATACTTGCTATAAACAAAACTAGAAAATAGAAAGAAGAGGCAACTAAGTTTGAAGGATGGCTCACAAATTTCTCCTGAAGATGCAAATGAAAGGTTTTATGGAATTAGCTATATTGTCCATAACATTTAACCACTTTACATGACTCTGTTCAGAATAAGCATTTTTATAATGCTTAAAGGTTTCCTATAAAGATAATTGCACTTTTTGAATCAGCATATATTGTAGAGAAAAAAAAGTTAAAGAACATAATAAGTAAGTCAACATCTATGTTTGATGTGTTAAATGAATGCATATCTTAGAAAAGAGGAAGATAGAGAAATGTGTATTGGAAAATGGTTCAGAGGTAAATAACATGAGCAAGGATAAAGACATGTAGATTACACAAACATATATATTAATGACAACTTGGACCAACTTATGAGAGCCAGTTGTTCAGTTTTCCATGTGGGCATTCATATCTCTGAAATAGACAAATGCTACCAATAATGGCTTAATATATTGTTTTGTTGGTTTCTAGATTTTAGAAATTTATGGAGAAAATGTTAATAATGCTGATTAAACTAAAAATTGTATTGTGCATATATTTTTCTTAGACGGCTGGCTGTTAAACCTTTACCATCACATCTCTGCATAGAAGTCTAAGAGAAAAAAAAAGGTCAAGTATTAAATACAGTGAGCACTATAGTATTAGATAACCTCATTAAAAAAGTAAAACTAATTACAATTTCTATAATTTAAAATATATAACAAAATTTATATACCATAAATCTATAAATTTATATTCATATTAAAATATATAAAACTTTATTAAATGTAATAAACACAATAAAATTTATATAATTTAAATTATATAATAAATCTATTACTTAATAGATTATCTGGATGCAATCAGACTACTGAAAGTAAAGATCAATATTTCATAAAAAGTTAGAAAAGAGAATAAAAATGAGAAAACTGTATGGCATCCAATGAACATAACTTCAAAAAGACCTATTTAAATAAGTCATTGATGACCTTGAAATAGGAAATGGACAGAGGAAAGGACATCAACCCATTTGCAAATAACTTTATAAAGAAGTTTGATCAATTTAAATCAAGTGCCATCAGGAGATTAGGAGAGCCTACAAGCACTCCATTGAACAAAGCTTTGACCCACCTGCCAAACTGAAAGTGAAGGCAGTCAAGTTGAAGTCAAATTGAATAATGTCTCATCAGTTGTATCCTTCACAGAAGAATGGCAGGAGATTATGAGCATTATCATCTCATAAAACAGAATGGAGCAAATCAAGGAGAAAATCAAGTTTCAAGAAAGCTTAATAAGAGATTAATAAGTTATCAAAATCACCCTGAACCCATTTAAAAATAAAATAGAAAAAAAAATCAAAATGTAAAAAAAAAATATATATATATATATGTATATATATATATATATATATATATATATATATATATATATATATATATATATATAAATATTTTGTAACAAACTTTTTTCACAATAGAAATGCTATATTAGGATGCCACTATTTGGTATAGTGGAAAGAATATTGGTTTTTGATCTCAGGTCTTGCTGACTCTAGGTCCAGTGCTTTAGCCACTGTGTTATCTGGATGGCTGTTTATGTCTGTCCCAGATTTAAAATTGTCATTTCATAGTAAGCTGAAGTAATGGAAAGAGGAGCTAACAGAAAAGAATCAAGGAAAAAAAAAACTTCAAGTCTTCTTGACCTGAATTTAAATTTTACTTCTGATCTATTTTTTCTGTGTGACTCTGTGCCAGTCTCTTAATTACTCTGTGTGATTCCTGGCAACTGATTTTTAAACAATGCTGAGTTTGAAGAAACTCAAAACATATACACATAATTCTCTTTTCATGCTAGTCATAGATTCAGAGCTCCCTACATAAGTGAAGTCACGAATCCAGAAAAGAAAAAAAAAAAAGATATAATACAAGATGAGGACCTCTCTGCCTCACTGCTGCTACTTATTGTCTGTGGAATTGGAGAAAAATGATTTAATCTCTCTCTCAATCTCACTTTCATAATCTGTAAAGCATCAGGTTTGAACTAAATGCTTCCAAGGTGCCTTCCAACTCTAAATCTGTTATCCTCTGATGGTGTTTTCCATCATGGTATGCTTTTACCCATGACTCCAATAGACTTCCCTCTGTCCCCCCTACCTCTGAACCATTGATAACTTTCCCCTTTAAGGTTTAGCTGGATGCCCACATTCTCAAATAAGTTTTTCCTGATCCTTCCCAGGAAGAAGTGTTTGAGCCGCTTCCTTTCTTTTAATTCTCAGATAACTCTATTTGATTTCTCTTTTATCCTCAATCATTTTCTAGTTTGTATTATAGACATTAATATTCCCATGGAAGGGAGAAGGGGATGAAATAATTCTATCTTGCCTAGGATGTACAAGTGCCTTCCTTGACCCAGCTCAGCCTGTTGGGAAGAAAGTTCCACTTAGGCTATTCCAATGACTGACAACTCACACTTTTATCTCATTGTTGGAAAGAGCCATGTCCATCAGAATTTATCATTGTATAGTCTTGTTACCGTGTATTGTGATCTCCTGGTTCTGCTCATTTCACTTAACTTCAATACACATAAGTCTCCCTAGGCCTCTCTGAAATCAGCCTGTTAGTCATTTCTTACAGAACAATAATATTCTATAACATTCATATACCATAATTTATTCAGCCATTCTCCAATTGATGGGCATCCATTCAGTTTCCAGTTTCTATCCACTACAAAAAAGGCTGCCACAAATATTTGTGCACATGTGGGTCCCTTTCCCTCCTTTAAGATCTCTTTGGGATCTTGCTTTCATTTTTAAAACAATAAAAAGATATCAAACAATTAAGTGCATCTCTTGATTTGAGAGATTGTTGTTCATTTGTTCAAATGTTACAATTTCAGGAGGTTGCTCTAGTAGGTTGAAATAATAAAAACAACAATGTTAATTATGTCTGTGTCACATTTTTAGTTTACAAATAATTTTTCTACATCTATTATCTCATTTGAGTCTCTCAACAACCATGTGAATTAAGCAGGTTGGCTAAGGATCATTGTCCCTTTCATAGAAATGGACAAACTGAGGCTCTTAATGAGATTAAATAATCCATCAAAGATTAAACAATCCAACTAGTGAATAGAGAGCTAGGATTCCAGTCCAGGTTTTGATTCCTAAGCCCAAGATCTTCTTGTGAATCAATTAAAGAATGTATTAAGTACTTACTGTATACCACTCACTCTGTTAAGTTCTTGTGTTATAAATATAAAAATAAGATATGTTCTTCTTTCAAGGTGATTTTGTTTTAATTGAAGAAGATTTATAAATATATACTCATAAGTATATTTTAATTGAAGAAGATTTATAAATATATACTCATAAGAATGATGAATGGAGTCACACCAATTAATATATCTCTTTAAGGAAGAATAGTGTTGATTTGATTTCTCTTTCCAGAGCAGGAGATACAAATTTGTTTTAATCTGCACTATTCCTCTATGGAAGCCAATTTACCCAGCAGACTAGATTTTTAAAATGTTCTCCCATTCATTTATTTATACAGGCCAAAAAGATGCTGGGATAATAGACATCATCAATCTCTACAACATAATTTATATATCATTATATTAAAATCATGGGAGGAGGTCATTGAATTGTCTCCATTATCACCATCATCATCATTATCATCATCATTTGTGACTTAAAAGCATTCCATTGTAATCACCCTATAAGAATGCAATGAATACATATTATCTCAACATGATGATCAATATTGATATTATTTTATAGATGAGAAAACTGTGGCTCAGAAAGGAGTCAAGTGATCTGCCCACAGTAATCTTGCTAATAAGTGATGGAAATTAGATTATAATAAAAATTCTTTCATCAGTAAGTTCATTGCTTCTTTCACATCAAGAAGATGCCTTTCTTTGAATCATAGAATTGTAGAGATAGAAGAGAACTTTGACATTATCCCGTCCAACCTCCCATCCAACACAGGAATCCCCTCTATACACTATCAACCCTGGGTTTGTCGTAACACTATGCCTGGATCCAGATGAATCTAATTATATTATTTTATACTTGCCATTCAGGAGGTAAGAATGCTGTTAAAGTCATTTTAGTCATGTTAGGACAACTTTCTATCCACCCTACTATAGTGTTTCCTTCCCTATATGAAAATGCAACATTTGAGCCAAAGATTAAGCCTCCCTTCTTTGCTGGCTCTAAGTTATATGCATCACGTTCTTCTACTTCAGACACCATGAGACATTTTATCACTCATCCTAATTTGGCAGAACAAATCTTTCTCCTAGAAACTCCCTCCCCCCCCCCCCTCTCTCTCTCTCTCTCTCTCTCTCTCTCTCTGCTTCTTCCTATTTCTCTATCTCTCTCATTGTGTATTGCTCGCTCTTTCTGTGTCTATCTCTGTCTCTATGTAACTCACTGTCTCCTTCTCTGTCTCTATTTCTGTCTATCTCTGTCTCTCTCTTTCTCTATCTCTCTTTCTCTGTCTCTCTCTGTGTCTGTCTCTGTGTGTGTCTCCCTCCCTTCCCCTCTTTCTCTCTCTCGCTCTTTCTCTCTCTGTCTCTCATCTCTTGCTTTGGGAACAATAATCAAATTGTTTATTTTACATGATTCCATTCATCATTCCTATTATCTAGACAAACACCTCCCCACACACACTTCTCATCATCACTACCTTGGTAGTGGTAGATAACAGGGAGGTGGGAAAAAGTCATGTTAGAACTCCACTTGTGCTGATGATTGTCTAAAATTGCCACACTTTTTCTGAAAAGGGTATATTTTGTGGATAATAGGTTGATATGAAGCTGAAGGACTAGCCTAGCTTCCAGTGCCTTGGTGGTTTGAGCCTCCATTCCTTTTTTAGTGGTGATGATGGTGCTTTCCTGTTTCTATCTATAAAATTAATTGAACAGGGTAAGTACTTTTAAAATTTTTCTCTAAGAGACTAAAGGTCTCAAAGGAGACTCAAAATGTCATCTTCTCTTCAGCTGCAATCCATACTTTTTCTACCATGCTATTGTATATCACTACCTCCTCAAAACCCCATTTTTCACATTTCCTGGAGGTGTTGTTTTAGAATGTAAGCTTCTTTAGGGAGCAATTGTCTTTCTTTCTACTTGTACTAATATTTCCAGTGTTTGGTAGAATTTGGTACAGTTTGACACATACTAATGCTTAATAAATACTTGTCAACTGATTGGCTGTCTGAACACCAGTCAAAGATTTAAGCTGGGGACTTAACTTTCTTTCTTGTTGTTTTGTTTTCAGGTAAAATATCAATGAAATTCATATAAGAGGATATTTGAATCTAGGCTTCGTTGGTTAGAGAGTCCTTGTGGGAGTCATCTGACTCACTTCCTCTAGGTAAAAGAATAATAACATGAAAAAGAATTTCTCAGCTCATGCAGTATTCCTAATAGCAGATCCTTGACAGGTGCCAGGGCAGGCATCTCCTCCCATTTATAACCTATTGTCATAGTCGAGCTATTAGTCAGGAAAATTCATCATCTTGAGTTCAAATCTAACTTCAAATACTTTCTAATTGTTTGACCCTCAGCAAGTCACTTCCCCTGTTTACTTCAGTTTCCTCAATTACAAAGTGTATTGGAGAAGGAAATGGCCAGTATCCTTGACAAGAAAATCCAAAATAGGATCATGAAGAGACTGACATGACTAAACAACAACAATAACTCATTATACTAGTTCTTTACAGAGCTCTCAAACTCCTAAGAAAATCCCATACATAATGGCAAATACCCAAAATGACTGAAAAGCCACCTCGGGTCTTATGGTTTGAAGCTATCTTTATATTACTTAAAGTGCTTTTGGTGACCCTAACAAGATAAAACTGGACTCTTTAACCATTCTAGGCAACTTTTTAAAAGACAGCACAATGTATGTTAGAGTTCTGGACTTGGCGTAAAGAAGATGGAGGCTCATTCAAATCCTACATGAGACACTTCCTAGCTGTGTGGCTAGTTAAGTCATTAACCTTTCTTGGCCTCAGTCCCTCATTTGTCAAATTGGGAGAGAGAATTCGATGTTCTCTTCTAAAAATAAGGTCCTGTGGCCATACCCTATTCCAAAATCTTACAGCAACTTGTGCATTTCAGCATTCATCACAGGGTACTGTAATGCTATTTCTGTTCATTTGTATAGCTCTCCCATATTAAACTATAATTCTTTCAAGGGAAGGGATTCAATCTTGTAATGTTTGCCATAGTTCAGTCATGTCCAACTCTTTGTGACCACATTTTTGGGTTTTTTTAGAAGAGAAGTAGAATAATTTGTCATTTCCTTCTCGAACTCATTTTTTTAACAGATGAGAAAACTGAGGCAGATTCTGAAGAGCAATCTGGAACTATGCCCAAAGAGCTATCAAACTGTGCATACCCTTTGATGTAGTAGTGTCTCTATTGGGTTTATATCCCAAAGATACATTAAAAGGGAAAAGCACTCATATGCAAAAAATGTTTGTAGAAGCCCTTTTTGTAGTGGCAAGGAACTAGAAACCGAGTGAATGTCCATCAATTGTGCAATGGCTGACTAAGTTATGGGATATATATATATATATATATATATATATATATATATATATATACATATATATATATATATTATATATATATTATATATATATATATGTTATAAAATATTGTTGTTATATAAGAAATGATCAGCAAGATGATTTCAGAAAGGCCTGGAAATACATATGAATTGATGCTAAGTGAAGTGAGTAGAACCCCCCCAAAAAAAACATTGTACATATCAACAAGATTATGTGATGATCAACTTTGGACCATGTGACAGTTTTCAATGAGGTGATTTGGGCCAATTCCAATAGATTTAGATAGAAAGAGACATCTGCATTCAGAAAGAGGACTGTGAGAACTGAATGTGGATCACAACATAGTATTTTCATCTTTTTATTGTTGTTTGCTTGTGTTTTGTTTTCTTTCTCATTTTTTTCCCTTTTTGATTTGGTTTTTCCTTGTGTAGCATGATAAATATGGATATCTATCTACATATATGTAGATAGATAGATAGATAGATAGATAGATAGATAGATGAATTGCACATGTTTGACATGTATTGGATTACTTGCTGTATGGGAGAGAGAGAAGGAAGGGAGAAAATTTTGGAACATGGAGTTTTGCAGGGATAAATGTCAAAAATTATCTGCATATATTTTGAAAATAAAAAGCAATTTTTTTTTTAAAAAGAGAGAAAACTGAGGCAGACAGGGTGACTTGTACAAGATGATACAGCTAGTAAATGTCTAAAACCAGATTTAAACACATGAAGATGAGTCTTCCTGATTCCAATCTTAGTGTTATATCTACTTTGCCTCCTTCTTATAATATACTTTTTTTTTCTGAACTTGTGACTTCATCCTTACAGAAAATTCCCTCTACTAAAGCAGGCTTGCTCCTTGCAATTATGGCTAGGGTGCAGAGGGAATGATATGTATATTTCTTAAAGTCCTTCAAACTGAGCATTGTTTAAAAACCTCATAGTTGCCTAGAGTTGCACAGAGTGGTTAATAGACTTGCCTGAAGGCACACACAATAGTTAAGAGACTTGACCAGAGTTCACAATAAAACCACATCAGAGGTGAAACTTCAATCCAGCTCTTCTTGACTTCAAGATTTGAAGTGTCTTTTTGATTCTCCTATATTTCCTGGTTCCTCAAGATGTTAGCCCCTCTTTCCCTTGATAGTTTTAGAACTAGAAGAGACTGAAGAGCCCATCTAGATAGTACCGTGGCTAAAGTGCTGGACCAAGAGTTGGAAGACCTGAGTTCAAATCTCAGCTTTTGACAAACCCTAGTTTTGTGACCCTGAGAGAACCATGTAACCTTTGTCTACTTCAGTTTTCCCCCCTTTTCTAAAAAAAGTGTAAGCTTCTTGTAGACTTTTTATAATTGTCAGTATCTTACACAGTTTCCTGCACACCAAAATAATTTAATTAATATTTGTTGAAGAAATGAAAAAATGAATCCTGCCCTCAAAAAGGAGGCAGTGTGGTATAGGGAAAAGGTGCAATAGATAGAGCACTGGGCTTGGAGTCTGGAAGACTCATCTTTGTTAGTTCAAATCTGACCCCAGATGTTTCCCAGCCCTGTGAGCCTGATCAGTCAACCTTGTTTAACTCAGTTTCCTTATATACAAAATGAGCTGGAGAAGGAAATGGCAAACCACTGCAGTATCTCTGCCAAGAAAACCCCAAAAGGGCTCACAAAGACTCAGACATTAATTGAAAGGATTGAACTACAACAATAACAATGAAATTTGGTTTAGAGACTCTAGAGTTAGAGGACTTGGGCTCAAATCCTACTTCTGGAATTTCCTACCTTATGTAACTTTGGTCAGGTCATTTAAATCCCTGGATCTTAATTTTTTCATCTGAAAAAGGAGACAGTTGGATGAAATTATTGAGATTGGGAAAGAGGGACTGGTGTTGGAAGGTGACTCAAAAGAATTTGTACGCTTGAAACCATCTCCTTAGCCAAGGAGCAAAGTTTAATTGTAATTGTAACACCATTACAAAGTGAACTGAATTGTAAGGGAATTCAGCAGAGAAACAGAAGCAAGGAGATATATTTATGCAGCTTTCAATCATAGATATGCTAATTCCATGGCTCATAGGTAGGAAGGAGTGATCTCCAGAATTTGGTTCTTGGTTGGCCAGATTATTACTGACAAGACTACCAGTCAGCAATGAACTGAGGAGTGGTCTCCAGAATCAGGTAGACTTTAGAACAATAGCATTCCTAGATTGGGTGGGGTGGGGAACAAAGCCAGAGGATTTTGTAATTAGATAGATTGCCAGAATAGAAGCACTAAGGTCAAGGGATCCCAAAATCACTACTATATATACATACATATATATATATATATATATGTATGTATATCATATTGAAATGTCTTCAGAGATCTTTTCCAGTTTTAAATGTACTGATGTCAGGGTGTTTGGGGATTATTATGATTCAGAAAGGAAAAAATAATAAAATATAAAGGGAAGATTCTATTATTAGCTTAGAAGTCTCAGAAAAGAGCTCCAAGCTTTCTGATTGTGGCAGAAAAACTGACCCTCCAAGTTCTTCCATTTCTAGACTTCCCTACCTTCCTCACAGGAAATTCAACCTTTTGTAACAGATCATTGGAGTGGGAGGATTGGGCACTGGAAGGGAATCAAGCAACAGTCTTTTCACATAGGAATTTTCTGGCCAGACTGGAGGAGTTGGAGCCCAGGCTCACCAAGCAGGGAACCAACTGACTAGGGGTGATGTGTGGTGAAGGAGGGGTGGTCTGTCATCCTGCCTTCTGTGATGTACTAGGGCTGCCTGAGGGTGAGATGTGTCACTTCCCCATATCTACAGCCAGGCTGCAGAGGAAATGATCTGTGGATCTCATGAGGCTCCCCACATACAGTAGTGTTTAAAAGCCTTAAATAAATTCCCATCTAATTTCAACTGGTTCTCATTTCTTGTTTGAGTTCTCAGTCAGGGCATGAAATGAACAGGCGGAGCTGCTCCTGTTGCTTTTCCTCTATGGGCCTCAGGGGACACACTAGATGACCTAATGGATCTCTTCCATCTCTGATATCTATGACTGGAGCTCCCTCCCTCTTCTTTCCATAGCCCCCTGTATTTCCTGACTCTCAGGTAAGATCATTCTGTCACTGCCCCAAATCTCCCTTGGGCTTTCCACCCCCTTGGGCCTCTCCCCACAAATATGAAAATATTTCAAAGTAAGAGACAGTTTTAAAAATATTGGTCAGCTTCATATTGCAGCTACAACCAAATTGAATGTTTGATATTCATTCTAATGTGCTTTCAAGATGGGAAAAAACCCTAGAAAGCATCTAAACCAAAATCTTCATTTACACATGAGAAAACTGAGGACTCAGATAGGACAAATAGCTTGCCTAAGGTCACACAGGTAGTTTCGTACCTGGGAGTAAGAATTTGACCCCAGGTCTTTGTATTTGTTTATGCATTTATAAAATTATCATTTGAACTACAAGGTTTCCAAGGTTTCTCTGATTTCAGAGTCACTATTCCTCCTAATAGGCCACATCACTTCTGCTATCTTTGACTTAAACTATTCAAAATCCTCTTAATAGAATCAGAGGAAAATAGACTCTCAAAGAGGGAAAGGACCTTCTTTACAGGACACCTATTGCAACCTCATGGCCTTGCCCTTGAGTGGTTACAAGGGAAAATCTTCTATGGGACTTGAAGTCCAGGTTCATTACCAGAAATGAGTTACAGATGGGAGGCAGTGGAAGAGTAAGGATTAGTCTTCAATTTCCTAGGAGAATGAGGAAAACATAATACCAAAGTTGTAATTATCAAAGAAGACATTTAGTCTTTGCTTCGGGACACTTTGAGGAGAGTTGAAAAGTAAGCTCCCTGAGGAGAGAGATTGTTTTAATCTTTTTGTTTGTATTCACACACAGTTAAGCACAAGGTCTGTCAGTAAGCATTTAATAAATAATATTTTTAATATTCAATATTTTATTTTAATAATAAATTTATTAATTGATTTTTGTAGAGGGACACTTCCTTTCTGCAGTGACTATTACCCCTACATTTTAGCTTATGGTTCTTGATCATTCCCCTGCCAAACAATCAGCAAACATTTGTCAAGCACCTATTTGTGCCAGATGTTATGTTTAGCTTTAGGGATACAAAGAAAGGTAAATTCCTATCCTCAGGGAGCTCACAAACAAAAAGTAGAAAAACTGTGCAGGCGGTCCAGGAGGTGCCCAGTGTGGAAGCATCTGTATATAGATGTAAAGCAGTGTGGGAAGTGAAGAAACCATAATAACAATAGTTAGTATTTATCCAATACTTTAAGGTTTGTAAAACACCCTATATATGAAACCTTCTTTGAGCTTCACAACAATTTTGTGAGGTGGGTGCTATTATTGTCCTCATTTTACAGGTGAAAAACTGAGATGAGACTAAAAGTGTAGGAGGCAGGATTCAAAGTCACATCTTCCTGATTCCAAACTCTAGCATTGCACCCAGTTTACTACCTAACTGACAGCCAGTCTACCATCTAACCTACCCTAGATTCTCATTACTTTATCCATCCTCTCTAAAAGTGTCTTCATAGTGATGAGGACTGGATTGTGCCCCTCTTTAAATGTGAGTGCACCTCTAGTAGATCTCTAGTCTGTTTATTACCCAAGTCTCTCTTTCAAAAAATGTTCCAGAATTCCAACCTACAATTCTTCATGATATAAAAAAAAAAAAAAAGCCTGCATGAAGCAAATCATCATTTAGCTTTGCTTCCTGTTACTCTCTGATATCATGCTTTGAACACTAACCTTTCTCCCCAGGAAGATTCTTTTCCCAAGCTTCATTTTAACCATCTTTAATCACCACTTTCTTTAATCCTTTTAGGAGATAAGAATATAACAGATTATAGGCCACTAGCCTACTGGCTGACATGGACCAGAAGTGGGTAGAGTGTAAAAAGCTGATACAGTTTGCTAGCTTTAGTGTAGAATAATCTAAAGGAGGCAATGCTAATTAGCATTTTTTAAAAAAAAAGAATCAAGCAGTTATCTCAGGAAATAGCTATCTTAAAGCAGGACTATATTCATTTTTAAAGATTTATTTTTTTTATTTGACTTCCTCAGTTCATAGAGACAGTCCTCCATTCTATTACTGGGCCATAATTTTAGAGTTGCAAGCAATCTTAAATATCATTTAGTCCAACCTCCTTATTATATAAAAGACTAAAATGAGACACAGCAAATTTAAGTGACTTGCCCAAAATCACATAGGTGGTAAGTAGCAAAACTGGGATTTGGATCAGGTTTTCTAAATCCAAATCCTATGCCCTATTCCCTGTATCACACTTCCTTTTCATTCCCTTAGAATGTATAACATGATAGGATATGGAACATAAAACATCAGTTGTTGTTTTTTGTCCATTGTTCTCAAAGAGGACTTCAGGAAGGTGAGTCCATGACCTGCAACTAAACTGTATTTGAGTGAGACAGGGCTCTGCAAAGTCACCAGCCTCACTTTCTCTTCCAGGGCCACTTGGGTCCAAGGGCAAGATATAGATAAGAATGACTCGAAATGGACTGAATAGTAGGAGACCTTGGTTTTTTAAGCAAACAGGTACAATCAGTGATTAACACTAAGTAAGAATTGAGGCACAGAGGCAAAGAATAGCCTGTTAAAATAAAAAAAAAATAAATTTAGGAGGAAAATACCTTCAAATTTTCTGGCCAAAACCAGAAATAATTGCTATTTATATTTGCTCTGAGCCAATTAGAATCCAGATAATGACCAAATGGAGCTTGGCTTCAGACCTATTGTTGGTCAATCAATGAAAGTCAGAGTGATTTTGATTCAAGTCATGGTCCTTTAGAAATTTGCAGAGAAAGGGAAAAATAAAGAACTTATAAGAGAAGTGGGGAAATAGAGAGCTCTTGGCCAGTGTTTTCCATTTTCTCATTACTCTTAGATAAGTTCCTTCACCGGGAGGATAAAGAGAGGAGCAAGGTTCAGTGGGAGTCAGAATGATTTGGATTAAAGGCATAGCCAAATAATTCCATTTGAATCCCAATGGGCTTTATTAAATAATTAATTGTCTTAGAGGCAGAGCCAAGATGGTAGAGTAAGGGCAGCCTCTATCTCAAACTGCTCTAAATTCCTTTAAACAAAATTGAGAGCATCAGAAAACTCAAAAAGATGAAATAAAACAATTGTCAGCTGAAGGTAACTTTTAAAAATCAGCAGAAAAAGTCTGTGACACCAGGGTGGTAGTCCAGCATGCAGTCCCAAGTGCAGGCCACATCATGGCAGCCCCAGCCCCAAACAAGCATCAACAAAGCAAAAGTCTGTTGATTTAGCATACAAGATCTTACAGCACCAGTGAAGGAGGAATATTCCTAATACCTCCAGGGCAGAAAAGAGTGTGCTTGGAGTCAGGTTCCCAGAAGGATCTTTGAAAACAGATGCACAAAGAATGCTTGTGGCAGTCCTCTTTGTAGTGGCCAGAAACTGGAAACTGAGTGGATACCAATCAATTGAAGAATGGCTGAATAAATTGTGGTATATGAATGTTATGGAATATTATTGTTCTGTAAGAAATGACCAGCAGGATGATTTCAGAAAGGCCTGGAAAGATTTGCGTAAACTGATGCTGAGTGAAATGAACATGATCAGGAGATCATTATATACTTTAACAACAATACTATATGATGATCAATTCTGATGGACATGGCCATCTTCAACAATGAGATGAACCAAATCAGTTCCAATAGAGCAGTAATGAACTGAACCAGTTACACCCAGCAAAAAAACTCTGGGAGATGACTATGAATCATTACATAAAATTCCCAATACTTCTATTTTTGTCCGCCTGCATTTTTGATTTCCTTCACAGGCTACTGGTACACTATTTCAAAAGTTGATTCTTTTTATACAGCAAAATAACTGTTTGGACATGTGTACATATATGGCATTTAATTTATACTTTAACCTATGTAACATGTATTTGTCAACCTGTTTCAGAGGGAGGGGGATGAGGGGAAGGAGGGGAAAAATTGGAACAAAAGGCTTGGCAATTGTCAGTGCTATAAAATTACCCATGCATATATCTTGTAAATAAAAAGCTATAATAAAAAAAGAAAAAAAAAAAGAAAGAAAGAAAACAGATGCATAGAGCCCTACTTTAACAGAGTTAAAATCTGAGTGATAAGCTAGGAAAATAAACAGACAACAAAAAAGTTTCTGAACATTGAAAATTATTATGGTGACAAGGAAGATCAAAATGCACACTCAGAAGATGATAATAAAGTCAAAGCTCCTACATCCAAAGCCTCCAAGAAAAATAAGAATTGGGCTCAAAACATGGAAGAACTCAAAAGGGATTTCGAAAATCAATTAAGAGAGACAGAGGAAAAATTAGGAAAAGAATTGAAAATGGTACAAAATGAAATACAAAAAGCTAATGAGGAGAAGAATGCCTTAAAAAGCAAAATTGGCCAAATGGGAAAAGAGCTCACTGAGGAAAATAATTCCTTAAAAAATAGAACTGAGCAAATAGAAGCTAATGACTTTATGAAGAACTGAAATGCAATAAAGCAAAAACAAAAAAAAAAGTGGAAAAGAATTTTCAAAATGTGAAATATTTCATTGGAAAAACAACCAATCTGGAAAATAGATCCAAGAAAGATCAATGCCTGAAAATCATGATCAAAAAAAGTGCCTATATATCATTTTTCAAGAAATTATAAAAGAAATTGTTCTGATATTATACAACCAGAGGATAAAATAGAAATGGAAAGAATCTGATGATTACCTACTAAAAGAAATCCCAAAATCTGAACTCTCAGGAATAGTGTAGCCAAATTCCAGAACTCCAACGTCAAGGAGAAAATATTGCAAGCATACAGAAAGAAACAATTCAAGTACACTATAGCCAAAGTCAGTATAACACAAAATGTATCAGCTTCTACATTAAAGGAGAGTAATGGAGCTAGGATTACAACCAAGAATTACCTACCTGCAAAACTGAATATAATCCTTCAGAGGAAAAGGTGGTCATTCAATGAAATAGAAGATTTTCAGACATTTGTGATGAAAAGACTAGAGCTGAATGGAAAATATGATTTTCAAATACAGGACTCTGGAGAAGCATAAGGAAATTGATAACATAAGGGACTTACTAAGATTTATCTATTTACATTCCTACATAGGAGGAGGATACTTGTAACTCATTAGAACTTTCTCATTATTATGGCAGTTAAAAGGAATATAAAAAGGCAAAGGGCACATGTTGAATATGAAGGGCTAATTTTTTTTTTAAAGATGAAAGAGAAAGGAATGTATAGTGAAAGAGAAAGAGAGAAGTAGAATGGTGCAAATTATCTGTCATAATGGAGGGGAAGACGAGGAAGAGATGATGAGGGAGTGAACTTAACCATCCTCAGAACAGGCTCAAAGAGAAAAAAACATACATACTCAATAGGATAGAGAAATCTATCTCACTCTGCAGGAAAATAAGAAGGGTATAAGACATGGGAAAGGGGGAAGGTGATAAAAGAAAGGCCATATAGGGAAAAAGAGTGGTCAGTACCAAAACATTTTTGAGTAGGGACAGGGTGAAAGGAGAGAATAAATGGGGGGGGGGGAATACAGTGAGCAATAATAAGTATAAAAAAATTTTTCAAGCAAGTTTCTCTGGTAAGGCCTCATTTCTCAAACATACCAGGGAACTGAGTCAAATTTATAAAAATAAGAGATATGCCCAAATTGATAAATGATAAAACTATATGATGTGTCAAAAAGGCTATAAATTTAAATATATCATTTGACCTAATAATACCACTATTTGGCATGATTTCTAAAAGTGATATAGAAAAAAAAACAGGAAATGACCTATATGAACAAAAAATATGCATAGCAACTCTCTTTTCAGGGCAAAAAAATTGAAAATTGAGGGAATGTTCATTAATTGGGGAATAACTCAATAAACTGTGATGTGTGTTTATGAAAAAATATTGTTATTCTATGGGGAATCCTGAGCAGGATGCTCTCAGGGGGAAAAAAAAAACAAAAAAACAAAAAAAACCTTGGGAGTCTTCCATGAACTCAAGCAAAGTGAAATGTAATAGCAATGTTCTGGGATTACTAACTGTGAATGACTTTGGTAATATCAATGGTACAATTATCTACAACTTTCTCTCTCTCTCTCTCTCTCTCTCTCTCTCTCTCTCTCTCTCTCTCTCTCTCTCTCTCTCTCTTCTCTCTCTCTCTCTCTCTCTCTCTCTCTCTCTCTCTCTCTCTCTCTCTCTCTCTCTCTCTTTTTCCCTCTCTCTCTCTTCTAAATTTTCCTTAAGGATTTTATCATTTTAGGATGTAAGATCTATATATATTTTTTACAACATGACTTTTATGGAAATGTTTAACATAACTACTGGTTTCTTAATTGTGAATGGGGATAAGGAAAAGAATCTAGAATTTGAAAATTTTAAAAACAAAATTAAAAAAATTTCTTTTCAATATAACTGGAGAAAAATATGTTAAATAAATAAAATAAAGCAGAAAAAAGGAGTTAATTGTCCCATCAATCCTAGAACATGAGATGTTAAAACACAACACAGGTTGGAACTTTAGATGCTAACTAAGCAGAGGTCACCAAATTATAGCCTATCAGCCAAATCCAGTCTATTGTTCTTGTATGGACTGGTGGCTAAGAATGGTAGAAACTGCTTCTGTCTGACCCCTTCATTTTACAGATAAAGAAATTAATACATTAGTAAGAGTAATAAGAGTTAGTGAAGTGAGCAGAAGCAATAGAACACTGTACACAGTAACAGCAAGATTGTGTGATGAGCAACTATTATAGACTTATCTCTTCTCATCATTATATGCTCCAAGACAATTCCAATAGATGGAAAATGTCATCTGCATCCAGAGAATGAACTATGGAGACTGAATGTGGACCTAAGCATACTATTTTTGTATATATATAACCTATATCAGATTGCTTACTATCTTGGGGAGGGAAGAGGTAAGAGAGGAGAGAGATAAAAAATTAGAACTTAAAATCTTACAAAAATGAATGTTGAAAACTATTTTTACATGTAATTGGGAACAATAAAATTTTGTTAAATGAAAAAAATGTTATATGTATACAAAAAAGAACTACAAGTACAAAAAGAAACAAACCCTTCTCAAAAAGCTTATTTATCTTCTTATGGGGGAAACACAAAGTATATACATATATGCACAAAATAAATAGAAATATATATGTGTATTATGGATATATATACTACTTATATATAAGCTAATTTGAAAGGAAGAATAATTTCATTTGAAGAGTTCAAGAAAGGCTTCGTGGGAAAGATGGTGCTTAAGCTACTTTTTTGCTCTTTATCCCCCCACTCCATCCTTCAAAAAAAGTGAGATAATATAGGGAAGAATTTGCTTTAGAGGGGTTAGGGAGAATGTATATTCTTAACATGCTTTGAAGTAAATCTACTTTTATAAAAGATTTAATGTTGCCATTAAAAAGCATTAGGGTGCTAGTCACTGCCTTATAATTGAGGCAACATAGCTAGTAAGTGCTCATTTGTTGTCAATAGAAAGAAGATATATCCCCAGTCCCTCAGAGAACTTGAGAATCTTGAGGGTGAGGTCTAGTAAGCCTGGCTCTAGGAAAGAGAGTGAAGGCATTTATGTTACACAGAAGAAACCAGAGTTCATAGATGTGCAGAATTTTACTTACGATCATATAATTCATTAGTGATCAAATGAATCATAGAACTCATGCTACTCATTATTTGTCCCATTATCTTGGCTCTACACAATAAGTATTATGTACTACTTGTTCAACCCTGATGATATTCCCCAAAACTCACTGTTGATTAATTCTAAACTGAAACAGTGGGAAATGTAAATATCAACCTTAAAGAAGGAAATATTATAACTTCAAATATTATATTTGTTATAATTTTCAAATATTATAACTTCAATTTTAGAATATTCCCAAATAGGATATATGAATTAAATGCATTTCTTAGCATATTAATCTGCTTTTCACATATGAGATAGGTACCATACAAAGAGAATGGAGATCCATGGTGGAAATTCTAAAGATCCAAGCTACCATTCAGGTGGGTTAGTGAGCCAGAAGTCTGTAATTGTAAGTAGGATTGAATTATTCTGTACTACTATAGGGTAAAGATGAGTTGAGTAAGAATGTAGACTTATCTCTGGAAAAGTGAGAAAGGTGCTGAAAGTAAAGTTTGATTGGGGAATTTCTATGAGTGGTATAGTATGAGTGGAAGTATAGATGATGTGGCTATTGGTGATTACAATTTTTATGTATGGTATGGTAATGATGAAAGATTCATATTCCAATTCTGTGTCATCTTATTTGTATAAAGTTGAGTGACTTCATCTCACTCTCCCTATCTGTAAAATGGGGATAATTGTACTTATACCACCCATCTCATTAGTTGGTTGATTGGTTATTGTCCTTCACTTTCAAAGAGGACCAAAACAGCATCACTATGCTGGGGTCAAGGTATAGTGTGTCTGACTGTGGTTGATCAGAATAATGAACTCAGAGGGCTCTACCAAAGATCAGGCACAAATAGTCTATGTAAACATTTGGAGTAAATTTATATATCTCATCTACTTTGTCATATACTACAAATAACTCCAAAGGTCTTAAAGTTCTATGACAATGTAAGTCTTGGTATGGTTATCTTTTAGTAGTAGTGGTGAAACTGATCCTGGAATTTCTGGTGCATATGTCAGCCTTTCAATTGTTATTCAGTCAGACAAAAAAGTATTTATTTATTGAGCCCTTGTTGTGAACCAGGCACTGTGCTAAGTGCTGAAGATACTATGAAAAGTACTGTCCTTAAAGTGTTCATATTTCAGTAAGAGAGACAACAAGCAAATAGCTATGAGTATATAAGATATATTCAATGTATTTGAGAAGGTAATTTTATAGGGAAGACAATGGGAGAGGATGGAGGAAGGGAGAAAGGAACAACTGTCAAAGACCTCTGGTAATTTTACTCTAAAGCTATAAAATAAATCTTTGACGCACATAGATGAAGACAAAGCTTCCCCAATAATCAAGAGAGCCAAGACATGGAATCAGAAACAATTCAAAGAGACAGAATGAGTATTCATTCTTAGTTTAGGCTTACAGGAATGAAATTAGAAGTCATAAGAAAGAACAAGGACTGCGAAAGTTAGGGTTAGAGAAGTCAGATTCTGGTAGGGAGCTAAAAGCAAGAAGAGCAGGAAAAGTGTTGATTAACATTTTCATTAAAATTAATAGGATTAAAGAAACCTATTCCAAGTTGAGTAGTGTGAAATTATGCATGTATTACATATTCTACTGTATGAAACTTTTTGGTTTGTTTGTTTTTTTACCATATGACTTCCCCCTACCTCCCATTAATAAAAAAGATTTGTGGATTAACAAGAGCTGACCATGTGCCCATAGTAGGGGAAAGCATTTACAAAACAAGGAAAAGGAAATCAAATTAGGAATCTCATGGACCTGAGATTTGGGATCCTACAATCCTTTGAGTTGTATCAAAAAAAGAAAAAAATATATATATGTTTTTTTTAAATCACAGAATTTCAGACTTGTAGTGGATTTCAGCATCCAACAAATCCAACCAACCCTTACCTCCCCCTTCAAAAGCCAACCTGGCAAGTGATCTTCCATCCATGAAACTAGCATTAATTAAATGTCTATTATTCCCAGAATAATAGAGAACAACTGAACAATTGATGATATATGACTATGATGAAAGACTATTATGCTTTAAGAAATGATGGAGATATTTCCAGAAATGTCTGGGAAGCCTTTATAAACTGATTAAGAATGAAATGAACACAACCAGAAGGACAATTTCTATAATAAGAACAACACTATAAAGACAATTTTGAACAATATAAGAAATTTGATCAAGGCAGTAACTAACCATGATTCCAAAGGATTGTAGATGAAGAATGATCCTCAACTACCTCCTGACAGAAATATGATGGACTCAGGGCACAAATGTATATGCGCATGTGCATGCACACACACTATATATCTACGCATGCATGTTTATGTGTATGCATGCATTTGAGTATCTATATTTATAAGCATTTATACATGCATATATAGGTGAATATATATATATGCATATTGCATATATATTCTGGATTTACACATACATATACAATCCATATATGTATATGTGTGTGAATATAAATTTTATCTGTGTGTATGCATATATATAGTATATATTTATCTATGAACATAAACACATATATTCCTTAACACACATACACACATACACACACACACACACACACACACACACACACACACACACACACCATTTCTCTCAACACTTCCAGGGCATGCTGTCACCTAAATTGCCTCAATCCTTTTTCTTTGTATTATAGCTCAATTCCTATATGGCATTGGTCCCACTAGGTTCATGTCCAAAAGCAGCACCTTTTTTTTCTTTTAGTTTCTACTGTACTAGAAATCCAAAGGCCTTCTCAAAGATTACTTCTTAATCCTCAAAATATTAATGCTATTTTCCAGAAGTATAGATAGATTGATAGGTAGACAAATAGGCACATGTATGTGTGTGTATACACATCATATATATTTATATGTGTGTATATATATGCCTGTGTGTATGTATAATTTATGTAATGGCTTAGATGACAGCATGGCCTGGAAATGTGAAGAATATTTATTTTATATATACATACAGACATAATACATACATACACAAATGTATAGATACTTAGATATAGATATATATGAAGACATGAAGACATAGATATATATTTACTTCTATATGTAATTCATATGCATGTGTTTATATGTATGTATATACATACATACATACACTATGTTGGATATAACCAATATGGGGGTTGCTTGATTTTTCATATTTGTTTAAAAAAAATTTGTTTTTCTTTTCCCAGATACCTAAGTGGTAAAATGGATAAAATAGAAGACTTGGATTTAGTAAGAACTAAGTTAAATATTGCCTCACATACTTCTATGTGACCTGAGGCAAATCACTTAATTTCCTTTTCAGTTTCCTCCTGATACATTCTCCTAGGGCTATTGTGAGGAACATCAAAAAGAGCTTTGGAAGCTAGCTATTATTATTAATTAGGGAGGCAAGAGGGAAACAAAGAATTTTTGTTCATTGAAAAACTGAAATTCAGGTTAAAAATTCAAAACAACACAAAAAATAATGACCTCTCAGCTACTGTGGGTACAAAAATAACATGAAATAGTCCCTGCCTTTAAGAAGCTTACATTCCATTGCAGAAAAACAGCAGAGGCAGAGATAAGTAAATGCATGCAAACTAAATGTAAAGTTATTTCTGAAGGAGAGAGTACTTACATCTGGAGACATCAGACAAGACCTCCTGTTGAAGAAAGCACTTGAGCTGGCCCTTGAAGGAAGCTCAGGATTCTGAGAAACAGGTGAGGAGGGACCACATACAGGTTAAAAGATTATCTGAAGGGGGAAAAAAGGCATATTGGTAGGAGGAGGCATATTTTGTATAGAAAACAGAAAGTAGGTTAAAGGAATAAAGTATATAAACAAATATAATGTGCAATAAAACTGGAAAGGCTGGCAGGGGCCAGACTGAAAAGAGTTTTAAAAATCAAGTCAAAATAACATTTATTAAGTTCCTATTATGTTAAGGACTTGTAATACAAAGAAGAAAGAAAGAAAGAAAGAAAGAAAGAAAGAAAGAAAGAAAGAAAGAAAGAAAGAAAGAAAGAGAAAGAAAGAAAGAAAGAAAGAAAGAGAGAGAGAGAGAGAGAGAGAGAGAGAGAGAGAGAGAGAGAGAGAGAGAGAGAGAGAGAGGGAGGGAGGGAGGGAGGGAGGGAGGGAGGGAGGGAGGGAGGGAGGGAGGAAGGAAGGAAGGAAGGAAGGAAGGAAGGAAGGAAGGAAGGAAGGAAGGAAGGAAGGAAGGAAGGAAGGAAGGAAGGAAGGAAGGAAGGAAGGAAGGAAGGAAGGAAGGAAGGAAGGAAGGAAGGAAGGAAGGAAAATAGAAAGATAAAGATAGCCTTTGCTTTCAAAAGAATTTATATTTAATGGGAGGAGAGGAATAAGATAATATACAAAAAGAAACTGAAAAGCCAGGAGGAAGGTACCCTATCTAGGGGCAAAGAAAAGAAATCAAAGAAGTTCCAAGTCATTCAAAAGGTGAAACTAGATGTCTTTATTGAGCTCCCTCCTTAAATGGAAATTTGGCAGTAGATGGCTCTGTCCTTCAATCAGAGGGGCAGACAGTAGTGATGAAGTATAAGTACCAAGGCTGATTGAATTTCAGAAGAGAATAAGGTTTTTCCCAATGATGAGATTCCTGAGGCATGGTGGGAAATCAGAGAAATACCAAACTAGTGGTCAAGTGGGAAATGAGTCTAACAAAGGAACCTGGAGGCAAGTGAAAGTCATTGGAGCTTTTGAGCAGGGGCAGAGCTGTGGAAGGTGATATTAGACCTCTGTTTTAGGACAATCAATATGTCAGATATGTGGTAGATGGATGAAAAGGGGGGAGGGATTTGATACATGGATGCTAAATAGGAAGATATTGCAATAGTCCAGTTGGGATGTGATGAAGGCCTGAAGGAGGATAGTGACTATATACCTGAAGATAAGGAGATGGAAAAGAGAAATGATGAAGCTCTAAGTTTGATAAGAGAGTGGCTAAATGGATTACTGAGAGGTGAGAGAGAGAAAAAATGTCAAGGATGATTCCTAGATTAATGTTAATAACCTCAATGAGGGGAGGGGGGTAAAGGGGGGAGAGGGAGAAAAACAAATTGGAATACAAGGTTTTGTAAGGATGAAAACTATCTAAGTATATGTTTTGAAAATAAAAAGCTTTAAAAATTAATTTCGATGATAGGAAGGAAAGTTATAGAACAACATGAAAGTTATGTAGAGGAGAAGGGATTTTTTTGGACTGAAAGATAACAAGGTCTTCTTTTGGAAAATTGAATTTGAGGTACCTGAAATTTATTATTGGAATATTATTATTGGAAATGTCCAGGAAGCAGTCAATGATGAGGGACTGACACACAACCCTGAAACTAGAATTGAATAAATAAACCTGTAAATCATCTGCCCAGACATGGTAGTTAAACCCAGGACTCTGAAGAAGTCATTGAGAGAATATAGGGAGAGATGAGACGAGGACCTAGGAGAGCGTGTAACCTAGGTTACACTCCCACAGAGAAGTCAGGACAAGAATGACAATCCAGGAAAGGAGTCTGATAAGGAGTACCCAGATGGGGAGAAGGAGGAGCAAGAAAGAGCAGTGTCATGAAAATCCAAGTGTACACACACATCAAATACCAAGATAAACTCAAAATTGATATGTGATTTAGATATAAAAGGTCACATCATTAAAAAATTAGAGGATCATTTTTCTTTAAAAAAAAAAAACCAAACACCTTTTATAACTATGGATAGGGAAAGAGTTCATGACCAAATAAAAGAGGGAAGATCATGAAGATAAAATGAACAATTTTGATTATTTAGGACCTTTTTTGTACAAAGAAAACCAATGCAATTAAAATGAAAAAAGTGACAGTTACTCAAAAAAATCATTGTAGCAACATTCACTAATAAAATTCTTATGTTGAAAATATATTTTAAAAATTCAAATTTATTAGATTAAAGTACATTCCTAAATTGATAAATGATTAAAGAATATAAGCAGGGAGTTTAAAAGGAAGAAACCTAAGTTATCAACTATATGAAAAAATTTTCCAAATAACTTGTAATTAGAAAAATTAAAATTAAAATAACTAAAGTTAAACTCACATCTATCAGATTTCCAAATGTGATAAAAAGGGAAAATTACTATTGTTCAATAGACTATCAGAATATAAGCACATTCTTGGTGAATTTGTTCAGTCTTTCTGATTGAACTTCAGCACTTTGCACCCCAAGTCATTTAAGTTTAACTGTGCATACTCAAGCAATACCACTACTAAGGCAAAGAGAATAAAGGAAGAAGAAAAAGATCATATGTACAAGAATAGTTACACCAGCTTTTTGTGACAGGAAAAACCTGGAAACTAGAGGGGTATCCATCATTTGGGAAATGTATGAACAAATAATGTCATACTAATTCTATATAATATTTACCATTGTCTAAGAAATGATAAAAGTGGTGGCCAGATAAACCTGGAAAGATTTATGTGATTTAATGTAGAATGAAGCAGCTGAACAATTTCTATAATAAAATTATATAGATAAAAGACATAAGAACTTTGATCAATGCAATGACCAGCTATAATTCTACAGGGATGATAATGAAAAAATGCAGCCTACATACTGGAAAAAAGATGATGGATTAAGAGCAGATTGAGATATATGTGTTGTTTTTTTTTGGGGGGGGTGAGGTGGGGTAGTATATAACCCATATGGGAATTTTGTTTTGCCTGACTATGAATATTTAATACAAGATTTTTTTCTCTTTTCTTTTCAGTTTGGTTGTACATGGAGAGTCAGAATAGGACTAAGAATAAGGTATCCCCCAAAAGAAAGCAAGAGAATCATCGTAAATAAGCAAGATGGTTTTAAAAGTCACATATTGTATTTATTACATATTGGAGGAAACAATATTTATGTTATACAGATTCCCAGTTTCATGTGCAATTGTATTTTTCTTCTACTATGTATATGGAAATGTTCTTTCTATTTAATATTAAGTTCAGAATACAAAATGAAAAAAATTCTAAACCAATCCAAAGAGAGAGTTTACAAAAAGCCCCCAGCCCTTGAATCTCCAGAAAACAGCTGTCAGCTGAGGAGGGAGGAGCTGTTCAGCTAACACAGGCAGGAAACTAACTGTGTCTGGATGAATTGTTGGTCGATACTGAGCCTCCAAGAACAAGAGGAGAGACAGCCTATGAGACAGCAGGATACCCAGGCGGGATGCATTTGCTCAGGAGATCAATATGTAATTCAAACCAGATTGTTCCCTCCCTCTCTCTTTCTCTTCAGAGAATTTGAAGGAGAGAAAAAAGAAATCTACAGTGTGAGTGAAACTAAAGGTCAAAGCTGTGCATCTGAAAATCCTCCATCAAGGGAGGGAGTGGAGCCAGAAATCTGGAGTGGAGACAGAGGGTTGATGAAGAAAGGTTAAGGGACATCAGATAAAGAAAGGGAGGACAAACAGAAGTGGTGGGAGAGAGTATACATCATAAGAAGATCATAGATCTCTTAAAAGATCTGTGAAAAGAGCACTAGACTTTTGTCATAAAACCTGTATTTGAATTCCACAGTACTTCACACTACTTATGTGACCTCAGGAAGGTCAATTTAACCTCTAGGAACATCAATTGCTTTATCTATAAAATGATTAGACTAGATTGGAGGGTTTTAACCTGATAGATTTTGGGGGGGTCTATGAATGGGGAAAAATATATTTCTATTTCAACATAAACATTTCAATATAAAATATATCTTTATTTCAATATAAACAGTTTCCTTTGTAATTGTTTGTATTTTATTTTATGCATTACATGATTCTCAGAATGGGTTCTGAGGTTTCACAGAAAAACCTCTGAAAAGAGAGAAAGAACTCCAGAGCCAATTGGAATCTCCTTCAGTCACTTTTAGCTTAAAATCCATAATCCCAGGATCCTATCCCAATCCCTTTCCTATTGCATATGAATCAGATGCCTACTTTTGGCTAAAAACAGAAAGACAGTATTTGATTGACTTGCCAAGAATTCTGTAGGAGGGATATTCATTTTAATGTGAGTTCTTTATGGAAAGGGACTGTCCTGTTGTTATTGTTCTATCATTAATGCCTTGCATATAGTAATTGTTTATAAATGTTTGTTGGATGAAATTGGCTTTTTTCATAGAAGTTTTTTGGTGTTTTTTTGTTTGTTTGTTTGTTTGTTTGTTTGTTTAATAAAGATAAATGGAGTAAATAATGTGTGGGCTGAGGGGATATCTAAACAATGCACCATGTTAGATGGGGAGTGGAGAGAGAATGGGTAAAAATGCTACTCTTTGTCATGCTGTGGGCAGTTTGCTTACCCCAAGTTTTGCTATAATGCTGGGTCCTTGAAAACTAAGAAGTCTTGCTCTTTAGCCTCTTGCTACTTTTATTAAATTCAGTATAAATTTCACTAACTAATCAGTTCTATAAATTATGGCCTGAATCACCATAAATGAAATATTATCTGTTTACAGATTGTGTAAGCCATAAATCTAGTAGCAATTATATTTAATTAAGCTATCAAAGCAATGTAAATAATAAAAAGTAATCAAGTAACAAAATCAGTTTATTCCCATCTATAAGTGGGTTTGATTGTTTATACAAGGGAATTATAACTACACAACTACTAAATGTTTAATGCAAATTTTGAACACAGTCTTTTTGACTATAAGTCCAGTGCTGTACCAACTACATTATACTTCTTTCACCAAATCCCTGTCCTATCCCCATGAAGCACAAAATATATTTGGTTAAGGATTGGATAAGGAATACTAGCCTCAGAACTCATAGTCCACTCACCAAAGCTTGAAGTTTCAGTGCTGTATGACTTTTGGAAATCTTCAGAAGCCTTTTTGGGATAGGATGCCATGTATTGAAACCTCTCTAACTCAATTCTAAGATATCTTTTTTTTCCCCAATACTCCTAAATTTCTACTTATGCCTCTGTCTCTCTCTAGCAAATTGGCTTTTGATACCACCATCTGTTTCTCCCTCTCTTCTTTCTTTTCCAAGTATGTTCCATTGATTCAATTCTTCATTCTAGAGATTTTGATGAAATTCATCAATAAACAGGAATGCCTTTGTCTCAGCATTGTGAGGACCTAAAATCAAGTTGGTCAGCTCCACTATGAAGAAAAAGTAATTCTTGAGTGTATTACATTGATTTAGGTAATCCTACTTAGGAGACTGACTTCTTACCTGAGGAAATAATTTCTCTCTGAAACCCAGTTATTTCATCTGTAAAATAAGAAAGTTGAACTAGATAATTTCTAAATGTTCTTCTATTTCTAATATTCTATGATCTGGATTCAATTCAGTTAAAAAAAATTGATTGTAAGAATCGTTGATGTAGTTCTATTTCTTTCTCTGAGATTGCATTATTTAAGCTTCTTTTTGGTGTTCTGTTAGCCAGGATATTTTACATTGTTGATCTATTTTATGTGTAGGTTCCAACTTTTTAAAAATTTCTTCTGGTTTCATTGTGATTTTGCCTTTTTAAAAATGTTTATTAATTTTTCTGCTCTCTTTTAACAGGTTTAATAAAAGAGCTTAATTTTGTCTTTTTTAAAAAAAGCATTGATTGCACTCAGTATGTGTTAGCAACTATGTCGTGTGTTTGGTAAATATAAAGATAAACATGTAATAGGATCTGCCCTCAAGTTGTTTTGATTCTAAGGGAAGGATACAACATATACACCGAGAAAACTGAGGATGGAGAATGGATTAAAGCTACAGCATGAAGTTTGTGGATGTAAAAAATAGATTCATGCCTTTGAACTGAGCATATAAAGAAGCTAAGGATTCTAAGACTTCTGAGACACTTAGTGGAGAGAGTTGTACCTGACGTCACAAAGCCCTGAATTTGAATCTTGTCTCAGACATTTATTAGACATGATGTGCTAGGTTAGTCACTTAATCTTCTTTAGCTTCAGTTTGTTCTCCTTTAAAATGAGAATAATAATAGTACCTATCTCCCAGGGTTGTAATAAAGATCAAGTGAGAGAATAATAGTAACAATAACTAGCATTTATATAGCACTTCAGGGTTTGCCAAGTACTTTACAAATATCATTTCCTTTATGTTCACCATAACCCTGAGACATAGGCACTATTATTATTTCAATAATGAGGAAACTGAGGCAGAGAAGTCTTAAGTGACTTGTTCAGGTTCACATATTAAATATTTAATCTCATATCTTTTTTTTTACTTCGGGTCCAGAGATTTATTCACTCCATCTCCTAGATGCTTAATAGTAGTAAAGCACTGTGCAATCTTTAAAGTGCTATATAAATGTAGCTATTATTGTTATATTTAAGAGGCAAGGGCAATACTCATTTCAGGCATGAGAGCAGCTTGATATGAAAAAAAATAGGTGAAAAAATTAAAAGGGGAGAGAGAAGAAGCTGTGGCAATTTTAAGCAAATGCAAAAAAATTCTTGCTAGGTGCTTCTGATTTCCTTAAAGTAGTTCTGACCAAGTATAGGATGGATTGGATTGGAGAAAATTTGAAAGCACTGATATTATTAATGAATCTGTTGTAATACTCCAAATAAAGGATAATGAGAGGCTGAACCAGGAAAGTAGAAGTTTAAATGGGGGGAAAAGAGGTTATATTGGGAGATAATACATTACAGAATTGACAGGCCTCGAAACTGATTGGGAAGGCTGATACAAAGAAGAAGATTCATAAATTACACAGAGATTTTAAATTGGGATAGCTGGGAGAAGGGTTGTATTATTAGCAGAAATGGGGAAATTTGGAGGAGAATATGACTTTGGGGAGGGGGTGATAAGTTCTGTATGAAACATGTTGAGTTCAAAGTGTTAGTAGGATAAAGGCAGTTGAAAATGCAGTCAAGAAGATCATAAATTTAGAGCTAAAAGAGATTTTAGTGGTACTCCTTCATTTTACAGATAAAGAAACTGAGATACAGAAATATTATATAAATTCCCCCAAATCATATAGATACAAAAAGTTGATACAAGGATTGAACCAAGTCTTCTGCCTCTAAATCCATTGGTTTTCCCACTACAATATAGTGCCTTACTGAGAAAATAATACTGAAGATATGAATTTCAAAGTCATCTCCAGAGAGGAGATTTTTGAAGTTGTGAGGATGAATAATATTTTTACAGAAGAAAGTTCAGGGAGAAGAGAAAAAATGTATGAAAAAGAAAGTTTGGAGGATATCTGAGAATTCAGAGAAATGAGAACCAGAGAGGATGAATATGATTTCTTCAAAAAGACAAAAAGATCAGTCAATGAAATGAATAATCTTAATTCTAGAACAGTCAAATTCAAATAGAAAGGGAGGGCACTAATCCCTGTATAAGGATCTCTGCCAGACTACATATTGACTTAGATTTAAAATGTAATGTTCTTGAAGAAAACCAAAATGTCAGTATCAAAAATGAAAAGGGTAAACTCACCATCAAGAAGAGAAAATTAAAGCAATAATTAGGAGCTATTTTGCCCAACTGTATGTCAATAAATCTGACAATCTAATTGAAATTAATGAATATTTGCAAAAATATAAATTGCTCAGATTAACAAAAGAGGAAATATGGTACTTAAACAGCCCTAATTTAGAAAAAAGAAATTGAAGAAATCATCAATGAACTCTCTAAGAAAAAAAAATCTCCAGGACCAAATGGATTTGTAAGTGAATTCTAACAATATGTAAAGAACAATTAATTTGAATACTATATAAACTATTTGGGAAAATGGTAGAAGGAACCCTAAAAAAATTCCTTTTATGATAGATATGATACTAATACTTAAACCAGGAGGAGCCAAAACAGAGAAAGAAAATTATGCACCAATTTTTCTTAATGAATATTGGTGCAAAATTCTCTATATTGCATTGTATTTTAAAAATTTTTGTTAAATATTTCCCAATACCTTTTAAGTTGTGAAGTCTCATGGGCTATTTGGGGATAGGTAGTTGAAAGTTTTACCTTTCTATTTTAGAGGACTCTTCTGACCATAGAAGTAATAGACTATAGATGCAGAATAAGAACATACTATGTTAGACATGGTCAATTGTTTTTTTTTTTTTTGTCTTAATGTTTATTTTTTCTCAATTACATGTAAAAACAATTTTGACTTTTTTTGTACTTTGAGTTCTAAATTCTCTCCCCACCTTTTCTCCCCCTTTCATTGAGAAAGCAAACAATTTGACAAAGGTTATATATGTGTGGTCATGCAAAACACCTTTCCAAGTAAGTTATTCTGTGAAAGAAAATATAGGTACCAACCATAGCTATGTCTCTCTCTATATATTATGTATATAAATAAAAATATTTTTGATCTTCATTCATGTGACAACACTTCTTTCTCTGGTGATAGACAACACCTTTCATATAAATTGTGACTAATTTGTTGATCTATTTTGTTTATTTGTGTTCCTTTGTTACAAAGAAGGACTTTTACTCTGTACTTGAATGTTCTACATGCTTCATTGTGAGCTGACAATCTTTAAAAAATTTTTATATTATTTCTTAAAAAGAGGGAAAGTTATTGTAGAGAAAAGCGAACAGTTATAACAGAAAAGTGAAATGGTATAGATTTAGAGCTATAAAATAATTTAATTATGATTGAACCTCCTAATTTCAGAAAAGCAGAAAATGAGGCATAGAATGGTATGACTTGCCCAAGGTCACACAGCTAGGGTATGGTAAAGGTGAGAGTTGAACCAACACTCTGTAAGTCCAGATCCACTACTGTTTCCCTATATTACAGCTGTCCCAAAAGCTATAGAAAGAAAGGGTAACCAGAAAAAAGGAAGGAAATATCCAGTAACATCAAATGCTTTGAGGGGGTTAAGGAAAATTTTAAAAACTGGAACCCAGCCAAGGTAGATAATCTGAGAATCAACAGAGTTCTTGGGTATATATACTCTGTAACTCAAGATCGCTTCAGAAAAATGAAGAATATATATAGCAGAAACTTCTGTAGGGATAAATTAACTAAGAAGACATGGTGTTTTAAGGTTCCAAGGCCTCCAGGCAATGATAAAGGGAGAGGAGAGGGGAATTATAATCCATCAGGAAGGCCCCTTTGATCTTACCAGAGAGGATTAAAATTCATTAAACTAACAAGTTACAATTTTCTTATGATTATTTGTACATCTGTCATGTCCTTCCCCAGTTTCACAGTAGATGACTATTAGGACCAGCAGCTGGGATGCTGAAGCTGCGATTGATAAGAGGAGTCTCAGTTTTCTTGGAGAACAAAATCCATTATAGCTCCCTAAGCAACTACCATGGACAGTACCATTGATGCAGTCTGCCGGTATCAGAGCTACAGTAAGAGTGTATAGTAAAGTTTATAGAACTCGTCTGTAAGTCTTGATTTGAGAATTGGTGAAATGTGCTGTATGCTTTGAACTGTAGTTTAAAAACCTACCTTGTAGAGTAGTGAGAAAAATAATTTGTAAACATAAAGAATAAAGAGTAGAACAGTGATTTCATTAAATAGGGACATGGTGGATTATTATTTTTTTTTTATCAATGCAGATCATCTTCAAAAGTTTCTGAAGACATTGAGAGGTCAAATGAATTGTTCTAAGCCTCACAGCCTGTATTATTCTCACAGTTAGAATAAGGATGTAAACCTAGATAATCCTAGCTCCAACATCTACTCACTATCTACTATGTTATGCTGCATCAGAAAAATATTATTTACTATTGTCCCCCACAGGACTGAATGAACAAAAGCTCACATTTCTATAGTGCTCTAATGTTTAAAGAGAGCTTTCTTCACACTGGTCCTTTAAGATGGAAAGTGTTATTATCCCAATTAAATAGATGAAGAAACGGGCTCAGAGAGAATGAAGAGATTATCATGTTAAAGGGGGATTGCAAATATCCTCTTTGATACTAGACGTCAGGATCAGGAGCATTGTGTGGAAGTGACAAAGGAAAATTTAGGTTTGATGTGAGGAAAACTTTCTAATAATTAGGGCTATCCCAAAGTATAATGTGTTGCCCCAAGAGGTAATGAGTTGCTTTTCCTTGGGGGTATCAAAGCAATGTCTGTATGACTCCTTGTGGGGTATGCTATGATAGGAACTCCTTTTCAGGTATGTGTTGGACTTGATGGCCTCTTGGGGACTTTTCCAACTTTCAAATCTTGTGACTCTGAAGTTTGGTTCCATATCATGAAGCTTGTCTATCATAGAGCTGGAGCTCAAACCCAAAGTATCAATGTATAAATACACTGCTCTTTCCTTTGGATGATGATTGCTACCTCCCTCCATTATATTCATTCTGGAAGATTTTTCTGAATAGTTTCCTGAAAGACAAGACATTAGCATTTTTCTTTGTTCTTTGCATATTTAAACATTTGTTCTCTGATCATTATTACAATCATAATAAAAAAAGAAAAATTAAAAATGTCTAATTTGTTCATTTGCTACCTTTCAGAGAGTAAGACTAAGACAATAGGACTTGGGTCTTTTTAGTGAGAGGAGAATCAGGGTCTGAGGGTATTGCCTTAGGGAAAGCAGGCCTTGGGAGAGGAAAGAAGAGATTTGGCTTCAGTGGGAGAGTGTTGAAAGCACAGTGGCATCAGGAGAGCATTGGAATTCTGGGGAAACTTCAACAAAATGATTAAGAAATTATAAGATGCTGGCATAAAGTCAGAGAGACACTGAAAATATACATTTTTTCCTAGAGACTACCTGAAAGAAAATAGCCTTTCCTGTATTGATGTTCAAAAATTCAACTGCATGGGAATAAGAAAGAGACAATATAACTAAAAATAATTACAAAAACTGTCAAGTGGTAAAGACTTTAGCAATCACCTAGTCCAGTCTATGTATAAAAAGAATCTCCAGTTAAACATACTCCAACAAATAGTCATTCTGGTAGAGGGAACCCATAACCTCTAAAGATTAAGTCATGAAATCTTTAATTATTAGTAAGTTTTCCTGACATAAAGCTTTAATGGAGCTCTTTATAACTTCTACCATTTTACCCAATTCAGTCTTTTGGAGCTAAGAATCCCTCCTCCAAATGATAAAAACTTATCTTTCATGTATTTCCACAGACTTCTATTCTCTAGGCTAAATAGGCCCAGTTGCTTCAACAGATATAACATAAACTCACTCAAGACTTTTTACTATCCTGGTTACAAGCACACTCTCTAGCTTGCAAATGTCCATCTTAAACTGCAGGGACCATAACTAAACACATGTGAGCTAGGGTTCAACCTCATTTGCATAAGACTTTCTTCATTGGTGGAGAATGATTACTCAAGTCCTCTAAACCCATGGAAGGAAGGAGCAGAGCTGGGCAAGAACTTGAAAAAGGAGAGATCTTGGGTCTTCTGGTTTCGGAATTCAAGAGGGCGCATATGGTTTAGGGATCTGAAAGGAGATTTCAAGAAAAAGCATTTGAGATAGAAGTGTTTGAGCCTATCCCTAGTTTGCCACAATAAAAATTTCAAGGAATTTCCTCTTAGGTGAGATGAGGGACATTCTCTTGTTTGAGCAGTGATATCATGCCCTTAATGGGAGAAGTCATTCCTTCTGTGTTTAGTATATCCTTTTTATAGATTTTTGCTATTTTCTGTTTTTTATATCACCATGGTATCCCATTTATCTTTTTCCTTCCACCTTCCACAGAGCCATGTGACAAATATCATTTTTAGAGAAGAAAAAAATTCACCACAACTAATTGATGCATTGAAACAGTTAAAAAAAAATATGTAATGTTTAATATCTGTGAACCTCTTACCTTCAAAAAGGAGTAGTTTTGAGGTTTCTTTTCTTATTTCTTCATTCCAGTTCCACTTGTATTTTTATTACATTTACTTTTTCAAGATTTATCAGAATTTTAAACTTATTTTACCCCATGAATTTATTTATTTTCATTTAATAATATTTTTCCAATTATGTATGTATGTATAGAGAGATTCAACATTCATTTTTCTAAGATGTTGAGTTCCAGTTTTTTTCTTTCTTCTCTTATCTTCTCCCTCCTAAGAGGGCAAGTAATTCAATATAGGTTATACATGTACAATCATTTTAAACATATTTACATATTAGTCATGTTGTAAAAGAAATATCAGAACAAAATTTTAAAAACATGAAAAAAAAAAATAAAGTGGAAATAGTATGCTTTGATTTGCATGCAGTCTCCATAGCTCTTCCTGATTTTTATTTGCTTTTGGGTTTTTTGGTATATCATTCTTTCTATTTATATTGTTGTAGTTGCTATATTATTATTATATAGAAATAATGTTTATTTTTGAAGATTTACTTTATAGTCTGAAACTTTACTAAAACTAATTAATTGTGTCTTGGTATATTTGTTGATTCCCTGAAGTTTGTCAAGTGAACCATTATGTCATCAATAGAGGTAGTTTTATCTCCTCTTTACTTATATTTATATCTTGAAATTCTTTCTATCTTCTCAACACTGTTGCTAAAATTTGACTGGTATATTTTAACTTCTCTAATTTCCCTTACTATCAGCTTGGATAAATGGATAAATTTGTACCAATTTACTTTGTGATGATTTTGTGAAACTGTCATTTGATAAGTGGAAAGTCAAGTCTTTGAGTATATACCTTAAGATATCCTTACCCTGTTAAAGAATAGAAATTGTGAGAGTGTCAGTCAATAAATATTAAGCATCACAATAGGCCAGGCATTGTTCTAAGCACTAGCAGCAGCTTGAACTTAAAAATTATTTCCCCTAGACTAACAATATGTAAGGATATGAATAAATACAATTCTTGCTCCACACCTTTTCTCTGAGAAAAGAAAAATTACCAGCCTTATAGTTTCAATGTCCTGCTCCTCTCTAAGGAAGAATTAGTCTCCTTGTAGAAGGATGAGATTATAGAAATAGCTATTCACATTTTTCTTCAAGATAAATCTAGATCGATCCATATAGACATGGGACTTTTATGGAAGCATGTAACCTACAAAGGCAACAGAAACACACTTTCCATACAATACATAGAAGAGTTTTTTTAAAGAGGATATAATACAATGAGACTATTATTTCCTTATTCTTGGATACCATATGGCTTTTAATGTATTACAATACTGCATAAGCATTTTTGACTGCTATGTCACTTTACTTGTTGTTCACCAAAACACATGGATCCTTTTCAAAACAACTGGTGTCTAACCATGTCTTCTCATCTTACATTTGTGAAGTTGATTGTTTTTACATTCAAATGCAAAATTTTGCATTTATTTCTATTGAATTTTATCTTATTAGATTCAGCCTAATACTTTAGCCTGTCACACTCTTTTTGGATCTTTCCTTAGTCATTCAATGTGTTAGCTATCCCGCCCAGCTTGTTGTCATCTACAAATCTAATGAGCATGCCATCTGTGCATTTATTCAAGTCATTGATAAAAATGTCAAGTAACATACAGCCAAGCATAGATCCCTGCAATAGTCTATGGCAGGCCTATTACAAGACAACAATTATATGCAGAAAGTCTTGGGTTTGCGCTACAAGTTCCCTATGACAATAGTATGGCTACTCTCTAGTTCGAAAAAAAAGCCAAGGTGATTTTAAACTATATTAATATGATTATTTTTTTCCCTCTAGTTAAATTCCATCTCAAATACTACGTCCAGCTTTGGACATTATATTTTAGGAAGTATGTTGACAAACTGGAATGTGTGCAGAGAGAAATCACCATAATGGTAAACATATTTGCAATCATGCCAAAAAAAGAATAAATCACAGAACATAAGCGACATTTCATTCAGTAAAACAGTTAATTGTTCCCGGGCTTTGGCCTTCTACTTCCTACCTCTGTGCCTTTGCAAAAACAGGGAAAGCACTTTTTCCTTTCCTTTTTCTTCTTAGAACATGACTTACTTTGAAGCTCAACTCATTGAGCATTTCCTCTGGGAAATTTCCTAGTGCTCCTACCTGTTAGTTCTCCCTCTATCCTCAAATGATCACTTTTATAGTTATCATTACCTGTGTTTTCATGTTATGTTTTCCCAGTAGGATAAGTAGTTCTTAAGGAATAGGATGCTATTACTATTGTTGTTGTTTTATCTTTACATTCTCTGAGTCAAGCATATTGTTTACCATAAAATAGGTAATTAATACTTATTGGATTAGAATGGAAGGGGGGGAGAAGATTTATGGAAGAAATTTTAAAGATGAATCCTTCAAAACCCAGAGCATACATGGATAGATTTCAAGAGATTCATAAACAGAATATAAAAAAAGTCTTTGATGAGGTATATACCTAATGATGAGGTATAATCAAATGATATCTAAATAAAATTAGGATTAATTGAGGTCTAATGGAAAGTTCGGGCTACAAGGAGTCAAATGGAGCTCTCCTGCAACCCCTTTGGATTCGGCACAAGGATACGAAATTAAATGAGTTCTAGCAGCGGCGAGAGTCCCCTGTAAATTAATTTACAGGCCTGAAAACCTAGATTGATAAAAAGAGGTTTATTGTAGGGTTTGGAAGTAAGGTTAAAGTCGGGTTAGGAAGAGGTATTAGATAGAGGAAGAAATACACCAAAAGTGACGGGACAGAGAGTCTGTGATGCAAAGCATTGTGCTTGCATGTTTCAACTCTTTGCCAAGAGATGATTCCATCTTGGCTCTTTTATTTGCTTGAAGGGGCATAGGGTGGAGCCCAGGTTGATTCCTCGAGGGCCAGAACCCACCAGGTGGGGGTTGGGCTACCTGAGCAGATCATTAGAATGGGGGCTGGGTACAGCCCAAACTGGCTCAGATCCGGATCTCTCCCCTTGGAATACAAAAGGGTGGTTTTGACCAGATCTTATAAATCAAAGGTCAGTCCCAAAGGAAGTTGGAGATCAGAAAAAGGAATCTTAAAGGGGGCTACACCCGCATCAGTCTTTACTTTTAGTAACATCCAAATGAAATTTAGCTTTTCCTTCACTATTCTAAAAAACACTGTTCTTAGAAGTGTCCATAGATTTTGGATTCCAAAAAAAAGGCACAAAAAAAGATTAAGAAGCCCTGATTTAGAAATGATAGCTGCCTTCAAGAACTTGGTGAAGAACTCCAATTTATTTTTGCTCAGATGTAAAGGAGAAAAACCAGAATAAACAGCTGGAAATAACAAAAAGATGGATTTAAATTCATTTTCAGATGGAAAAAAATCTGGAATCTAATTTCCAATCATGGTTTTCCCACTTTCTATCTTCAAGTTGTTATGGGTAAAGCACCCATTAGTCCTAAATGGAACATGATCCAGGGTGTGCTTGGATACAGCTGACAGATAACACATAGCAATTGGGAAATTTCTTTCTGACTCATGGGAGGGGGGCAGTTAAATCCTCCACCAAATCCTTTTTTTTATTATTATTTTTTTAATTTTGTGGTAATGTAAGCTACCTCCAGCTACCCTTTGTTCATCAATAATGTTGTTAGTTACTACACTTTAAAGAGAGGGAGTTGGTCTGGATAATCTCTTAGTCCCCTTCTGCATCTAAGTTCATAATTCTAAATGTGATGTTTATTTTGGCTCTTGTTGTCTACTTTAAACATACATGGAAACAACTGTCATGGAGGTTAAAATCCAGTCAAAGGTTTGGAGCAGCTTTAAATGCAATATTTGAGTCAGTCACAAGGAGGTTCTCTACCTGATCTATTCTACTAGTTTAAAATGAGTAAGATTCTCAGCAAGCTTCCATATCTCCTTCAATGAATGAAAGATAAGCCATTTATTAAATACATACACAGTGATAATTGTCATGTAAATAAAAATTAAGTATTATAGCCCACATCCTCATGGTGCTAGTATTCTAATGGGAAAAAGTCAGAGGAAAAGGAAAAGCATTTTTATAATACCTACTTACTATGTGCCAGGCATTGTGTTAAGTGCTCTACAAATATTGTCATTTCATCCTCACAACAAACCTACAAGGTAGGTGCTGCTATTACCCCATTTAATATTTGAGGAAACTGAGGCAATCAGAGATTAAGTGACTTGCCTACAGTTACACAATTAATTTTTGAAGTTAATTTTGAATTCAGGTCTTTGTGCTTCTAGGATCTACTTAGCAACCTTGAGAGAAAATGTATATAGGAAAATATTAAGGAAGGCTGTTAGGAATGAAGAACTGAAATATAGAGCAGCATGATGGCATGCCTTTCCAGAAGCAATGGTAGAATTTATTTCATTACAGCTTTAGAATAAGAGATGAAAGGGGTGGGAGTGGGGGGGAACAACAGGACAGAAAATGGTCAAGAAAAGTGGTGAAAAATGGCCAGGGAATTCAGAACTGAGAGTCTTCACTCCTCACCACCGCAGTCATGGTCTCTGGAGATCCAGTTTGGTGGAGGAGAGGGAAGATAAAGCAGTAGGACAAAAATAACTTTAATTATTCTCTTTAATGATTATGAAACTTCAAGATTCTGGTCATTCACTTTTCTATTCACCTCCTTGTGCCTGTTATTGCTGCCAGACTTCTAATCTGGAGGATGGATTTTTTTTTTTTTTTTTTTTTTTACTGAGGCAATTGGGGTTAAGTGACTTTCCCAAGGTCACACAGCTAGGAAGTGTTAAGTGTCTGAGGCTAGATTTAAACTCGGGTCCTCCTGAATTCAAGGCTGGTGCTCTACCCACTGCGCCACCTAGCTGCTCCGAAATATTTTTTAAAATATTTGCTATGAATTCACACCTTTGAACTTTTGAAATAATTTGTCTCTCAGCTTTTCTTTTCTCAATAACTGAGACAAGCTACAAAAAAGACCATTCCAATATTTGTCATCCACCTGACTGAAAGATGATATAGTCAAAAGAACTTGTTTCTGTCTCCCTGTCTCTTGGTCTGTGTTTCTATCTATGTCTTTGTGTCTGATTTCTCTGTTTCAGTCGGTCTCTGTCTCATTCTCTCTGTTTCTCTGTCTCTGTTTCTGTGCTTCTATCTTTCTCTATCTCTGTATCTCTATCTTTCTCTGTCTCTCTGTCTATGTTTCTGGGTCTCTTGTTTCTCTCTGTCACTGTGTGTGTGTGTGTGTGTCTCTCCTTCTGCTTTCCTTCTCTTTTCTCTTCTGTTTTGATAAATTCCCTACATACTTATATGGCTCATGGAATATGGAAGATAAGGAAGATCTCTGTTTTTCAAATCCATTACAAACATTAGGCAGGAATTCTAGCACCTCAGAGTCCATAGCAGTCTTAGCAACAATTGATTGTGGTATCTTTTCCCTTTGTGGTTGGACTTGACTTCATATGTTCCCTGAAACGTCTTTCTCTGGTCATCGTGGTAGAATCTCAATTTTATTCTGAAGTTTTCCCAAAAAATGTAAAATAAAGCTATCTTCCTTTTACAATGCTATCTGTTGAGGGAAGGTTGTGGTAATGTTGGCTACCTCCAGCTACCCTTTGATTGCCAGAAGTGATGGTTAGTTACTATACTTTGGAAAAGATGAACAGAATACCCAAGTAATACCTGTTCAAAACCTTGGAACTCTTTTTTGCCTCGTTGTCTCATCTTTAAAGGAAGGGATTGGTCTGAATGATCTCTCTCCCCTTCTGGATCTAACTTCATTATTCTAAATGTGACATGTTTTTTTTTTTTTGTTTGTTTGTTTGTTTGTTTGTTTGTTTGTTTGTTTTTTGGCTCTTACCTAACCATTGGAAAGTCCCTTTATGGCAGGAAGACCCAAATTCTTCTCCAACATGTTGTCTTTCTGAATTTCTCAGGCCTATGGGAGATTTAAAGAGCAGAATGAAATTCTCCTGGGATAAATAAAATTAAAGCTGTCCAAAAGTAGTATGGACTGCTTCATAAGGTGGTAAGTTTCTTATCACTGAAGGTTTTCAATCAAAAACTAGATGACTAATTTGGAGTGATATCATAGAGATGACTCACATTTCAGACTTACATTTGGTTAGAAATCCTCTGAGATCCCTTTCAGCTTTTTTGATTCATTTTTTTTCTTTCTTTCTCCTGAGGACACTTATATTTTTCTTTCTTTCCCAGGCTCTTCCTGGGGGTATTGTTTCACAAAGCCCCACAGGGAGTCTATAGATGTGTTAGTCCCTGAGGCTCAATTTACCTAATTATATGGTTTAATTCTCCTAAATGACTTAGTCCTTGATGATTTTATTTTCCTGATCTCAGCTTCTTCATTTTCCTGAGGTAAGACTAATCAGTTCTTCCTCTATATCTAAAAATCCTTTTCTATATCTGCTTCCTGGTCTTGGAAAGCAGTAAATGGGAAATTTTTTATTATTTTTAAAAACTACCTATGTATATATTTTGAAAATAAAAAGATTTTATTATTAAATCTTTTTATTTTCAAAGTATATGCATAGATAGTTTTCAACATTCACCAAAACCTTGTGTTGCAAATTTTTTTCTCTCTCCTTTTTCCCCATTCTCTCCCTCAGATGTCAAGTAATCCAATATATGTTAAACATGTACAATTCTTCTATACATATTTTCACAATTAGCATGATGCACAAATAAAATCAGATCAAAAAAAGAAAAAAAAGAAAAAACAAAAATTAAACAAACAACAACAAAAAGGTGAAAACACTATATTATGAGCCAGACAGTTCCCATAGTCTTCTCTCTGGGTGCAGATGGCTTTCTACATTACAACTCCATTGGAATTGGCTTGCTTTTAAATCACTTTGCTTTTAAAAAGAATCTTGTCCATCAGAATTGATCAACATATAATCTTGTGATGGTTATGATGAGGTTTGTATCCCCTAGATTCCTGGTGGTGATGAGGTTAGTAGCAATAAGAGAGTTGTTAAAATCCCCTTTTGGTTGGCTGCAGGTTTAAAGTGAAAGAATTCAATTATCCCAAATTATTAATTGGCAAAATGAAAGTTTATTGTTGGATAGAAACCAATTTGCTAAAAGATTGACTTCTAAAGTGGCAAAGTGTTATTAGGGGAATGGAATCTTGGGGAATCTCCCTGGGCAGGATCCTAGTAAATTTCTTGGACCTTTACAAGGTCCTGTTAGGGAAATAGGTAAAAGAGATAAAGAGGGATTAATGCTGAAAAGAGAATGTCTTCTTAGCAGGCAGAGAGTCCTTGCAGGCAGGAAAGGTCCCTTGGCCTAGCATGATCCTGCTTTTGGGCCTTTGCAAGGTGAGAGTCCAGAAATTGCCCTTTAGAAGGAGTCTTGAGACATCAGGACTAAGGTTCCCAGGCTTAGATGCTTATCAGCTTTCAGCCCAGATCTCCTATTGGAATTAACAGCACTTCAAAGGGGTGCCTTTTGACCAGGATTTCTAATTGAATCAAAGACTCTGGCATCCCTGAAAGATAATTTATCTAGGGCGATATGCCTTCCTCAGGAGGGATTGAGAATCCAAAAGGGATCACAGATCAAAAGGAAATACAGTTTTAGAGTGATAATCTTAAAGGGAACACAGCTTCAGTAAAGGGAACAGTTTCCCTCCCCCTTCAGCTATATGCAATGTTTTCTTGATTCTACTCACTTCACTTAGCATTAGTTTACATAAGTCTTTCCAGGCCTTTCTGAAATCATCCTCCTGATCACTTCTTATAGAACAATAATATTCCATACCATTTATAAGCCATGACTTATTCAGCCATTCTCCAACTGATGGACATCCTCTCAGTTTCCAGTTCCTTGTCACTACAAAAAGGGCTGCCACAAACATTTTTGCATAAGTTGATTCTTTTTTTTCCTCTTTATAATCTCTTAGGAATAGAGGCCCAGTAGAGGCACTGCAGGATCAAAGGATATGCACAGTTTGATAGCCCTTTAGGCATAATTCCAGATTGCTCTCCAGAATGGTTGGATCTGTTTACAACTCCACCAGCTATGTATTAGTGTCCCAGTTTTCCCACATCCCCTTCAACATTCATCATTATCTTTTCCTGCCATCTAAACCAATCTGACAGGTGTGAAGCAGTACCTCAGAGTTGTCTTAATTTGAATTCCTCTGATCAATAGTGATTTAGAACATTTTTTCATATGATTAGAAATGGTTTTCATTTCTTCATCTGAAAATTGTTCATATCCTTTGACCAAGTAAATGGAAAATTAAAAGACATCACATAAAGTTTTCAATTTTGAAAGCATTTTATATTTATCTCTTCATTTTGCCCAGAATCACATCGGCATCAATCAGTCAAGAAATATTTGCAAACAATCTGTGTATTATATAAATATGAAATAATCAACAAAAATATACTATATATATAATAAATAGGAAATAACCAACAGAAATAAGAAATTAATAAGAAATAGGAAATACATAATAATCCTATTTGTTTTATAAATAAATTTATTAATATAAACAATGAGTAAATAGGAAAATAAGCAAAACTTTGATGATTCCATTTTCTTCCAGTGTCTATTCTAGAATAAAGTGTCACCTAAAGGAAGCCAGTAAAGCTAGGAGGCATTGATTAAAAAGGAATAATTCCATGGCAAATATCTAATGAAAATTCTAGATGTTGGAAGGTAGAGTATCTTGGTCATTGGATTAAAAAAGTATGCAGCAATATAGAAGTGTAAAATGGAGATTTAAAAGTACATGAGGAACAGATTTAAAGGACTTCTAAGATATTAGTCCTGGGAATGGCCATTTATTCCAACTCCTTAATTTTTCAGAAGAGAAAAATGGATGCCCAGGAAAAGTACATAACTTTCCTGAAGTCACACAGCAAGTAAGTGACAGAACTGAGATTACAACTCAAGCCCAGTGTTTTTTCTTTCATAACGTGAATTAAAACCAAATTCTTCACTCTGGGGTTTACTAGCTCTTCTCTGTAATCTTTATGTCAGGGATTCTTTCCTCATACAAAAGGCTAAGTATGATTTGAAAATCTTATTATCCTACAATCAGGTAGAATCTGGAGACTTCAATATCTGATTTTCCTCCAATTATCGCCATCATTTCTCCTTATAATCTCTGTGGTTCAAAAACTTCCAAATGTAAAAAAGATTGATTTATTCAATATAGGATATGGAAATTATTACTGTCCAAACCTATATAGAATCAGGAGATTGTTCTCCTTCAATGGGACATCCTACTCTACTGGGGAATTAAAGAATTGCCGTGATTGACAGAACTACTCTGTCTGTAATCATCAAGTGAAAAGAACAAGGCTTGATTTTCTATATTTGTGGTCTATGGTCATTCACTAGCACTCTTCTCCCCTTCTCCCCTTGTATTATCTGTTGTTTCTAACTATCTAACTCTTTGTGACCCCTGGCAGGTTCTAATGTTGGTGGGTTTATGAATGCTTTCCTTCTTTTTCCATCACTGTTCTTTTCTCTCAGAAAGTTCCTAAGCCCTGCTTGGAGCTCTCACCATTATTTCTGTGTCACTATCTCTCCTGCTGTTTGATTTTGCTCCAACAAATGGTAGTGGGTAAGTGTATTATATATCCCTTTCCTTCCCCTAGGGCATAAAGTACCTCTGATCCATTTAAATATTCTGTTCTTTCATTTCAAAATCCTACAGAAGTTTTACATCTGAATCTCTTCAGATGGCTGTTAAGAATTCCTTTTTCTTGAACAGCTCATACAGGACTCAGCTTTCCTCTCTGAGTTTTTTTAGACTCACAATGAATCTATACAGGTTTATTTCTTTTTCCTAGTACTCATTTGACATGTCTTCTCCTTATACCCATCTTCAAGGGTTTGGATCACATTTCTCTTTTTTGTTCAATTTTCCTTTTCGATTCTTGTTTCACTGAAATCTGGGCCATGTTCTACAAGTTACACCAGGTAGTCTCAGAAATTTCCCCCAAAGGAGCCAGCAGCTTCTCTTGGTTGATCCCAGGTTCAAAAGGAATAGGGCAATCCCTCATTCACTTACATTTCTTATTACTTAGTTCTTTTCAGTTACAAAGCACATGACTTACATCATCACACTTAATACATTCTTCTCCTATAAGGGATTTAATTTGTGATTTATCCCCATTTCACAGATGAGATTCAGGTTGATAGTACTTGAACTCAGATGTCAAATCTCCAAGTCTAATACTTTTTTCACTATGAAGATATGTCATAAACCATAGAGGTAAAAGATGTTGTATAAGCCATGTAGTCTACTTTCCTAGCTTGATAGATGAAGAAAATAAGCTCCAGAGACATAGAATGGCCCAAATCATCCAGGTCTTCTGAGTCTGTCCACTTTCCACTTTCCCCTGCATCAAAATATAATCCAGCCTTTAATTTTACACAAGAAGGGCTAAAGAACAAAGAGGTGCTATAACTTGCCAATATCATATAGCCGTTTAGTTGCAAAATCTAGTTCAAACTGCAGTTTCTTTGATTCTGGCTTAAGAGTAAGATTATTTTCTAGTTAATTGTATTTAGCTGCCCCCTGATCTGATCTCTTTAGTCTAACCTTAGCTAATTCTTTTCCTTCATATGTTTCCTGTTCCACTCTTGTATACTTTCTACTCTCCTGGTTTCAGAAGAAATCTTCCAGAATTTGTAACAGATTCCTAGCTCTATGGCCAAGTCATTTTTTCCTGAGAAGTACCTGTATGCAGTAACTATGATGCATTGTGCCCTGCCTAAAAAATGCCATCTCCAAGGTCAAATACTACCAACATATTTAGACAAAGTAGGACTGTAGGACAACCACTAAGCTGATGTGCTAAAGTAGCACTGGTCTTCCCGAACTGATTATGAGCCTCTTAGGCAAGTCACAAGATGATAGAAGACACCTTAGGTAAGGGTCATCTGGTCCCATGCCTTTTATGTTACACAGGACAAACTAAAACTCAAAGGGGTTAATTGGTTTGTCCAAGATCATACCACCATTGAATAGTAAATCCATGATTCAAACCTAGTTCTTCTGAGTATACTGATAAAATGTTTAATAACTGGGTCTCTGGGAGGGGGAATTTATACACAATTCACTTTTAAGTTGAATCTGCATTATCAACATCTTCTCCATCACTTTCTTAAGCCTGTACCATAGCTGTCAAACATGCTATTTACAGGTTGTATAAAGACAACACTCCTAAAGTGTGGAAATAATTTAAAAATAAATAAAAATGCAATAGAACATAGATAATGTTAATATGTTATTTTCTAACTCAATATGGGATTTGAAGGGTTGGTTAGTGATACTATTTCTATTTGAATTTGATACTATTGACCTAATTTTTAGACAACAAGCCCCGA